>NW_026890390.1:0-163000 GCF_963514075.1 Conger conger
CAGCCTGGGCACATTCACTCCACTCAGCCTTGGCACTTCCAGTCCCACTCTGCCAGGGAACCCCAACTCCACTCAGCCTGGGCACCTCCACTCCACTCAGCCTGGGCACATTCACTCCACTCAGCCTGGGCACTTCCAGTCCCACTCTGCCTGGGAACCTGCACTCCACTCAGCCTGGGCACCTCCAATCCACTCAGCCTGGGCACATTCTCTCCAGTCAGCCTGGGCACATTCACTCCACTCAGCCTGGGCACCTCCACTCCACTCAGCCTGGCCACATTCACTCCACTCAGCCAGGGCACATTCACTCCACTCAGCCTGGACACTTCCAGTCCCACTCTGCCCAGGAACCTCCACTCCCACTCTGAGTGGGAACCTCCGCTACTCCTCTCCACACCCGGCTCTCCACCCGACTCACGGGGGCCCACTCTTAAGCCCTCCCGCCGCAAGTAATAGGCCCTTTGCCCGGGCGGAAAGTGAACCGCGGAACTGTGTCTTGCCCTCAATTCTCGTCCGATCGGAACGCGGTTTCGACCCGTTCTCCTGGGCGGCCTCGCAGCCCCTCCAGACCCAGCCAGTTAGCTCCAAGGGGCCGCCCCGAGCACGGGGAGGGGTGACACTTGACGCTTTGGCGCAACGGTGCCCGCGCCACGAGCCAAAGAGCGCCCCCCTCTCTCCGTGCCCATTCAAGGCAATGGGGAAACGCACGTTTCGGGCTCCGGCGGCCGGGCACATTCACTCCACTCTGTCTAGGCACATTGACTCCCATTCAGCCTGGGCACATTCACTCCACTATGCCTGGGCACTTCCAGTCCCACTCTGCCTGGGAACCTGCACTCCACTCGGCCTGGGCATCTCCACTCCACTCAGCCTGGGCACATTCACTCCACTCAGCCTGGGCACTTCCAATCCCACTCTGCCTGGGAACCTGCACTCCACTCAGCCTGGGCACCTGCACTCCACTCAGCCTGGGTACCTTACTCCACTCAGCCTGGGCACTTCCAATCCCACTCTGCCTGGGAACCTGCACTCCACTCGGCCTGGGCACCTCCACTCCACTCAGCCTGGGCACATTCACTCCACTCAGCGTTGGCACTTCCAGTCCCACTCTGCCAGGGAACCCCAACTCCACTCAGCCTGGGCACCTCAACTCCACTCAGCCTGGGCACATTCACTCCACTCAGCCTGGGCACTTCCAGTCCCACTCTGTCAGGGAACACCAACTCTACTCAGCCTGGGCACCTCCACTCCACTCAGCCTGGGCACATTCACTCCACTCAGCCTGGGCACTTCCAATCCCACTCTGCCTGGGAACCTGCACTCGACTCAGCCTGGGCCCCTCCACTCCACTCAGCCTGGGTACATTCACTCCACTCAGCCTGGGCACTTCCAATCCCACTCTGCCTGGGAACCTGCACTCCACTCAGCCTGGGCACCTCCACTCAGCCTGGGCACCTCCACTCCATTCAGCCTGGGCACATTCACTCCACTCAACCTGGGCACTTCCAGTCCCACTCTCCTGGGAACCTGCACTCCACTCAGCCTGGGCACCTCCACTCCACTCAGCCTGGGTACCTTCACTCCACTCAGCCTTGGCACTTCCAGTCCCACTCTGCCAGGGAACCCCAACTCCACTCAGCCTGGGCACCTCCACTCCACTCAGCCTGGGCACATTCACTCCACTCAGCCTGGGCACTTCCAGTCCCACTCTGCCTGGGAACCTGCACTCCACTCAGTCTGGGCACCTCCACTCCATTCAGCCTGGGGCACATTCACTCCACTCAGCCTGGGCACTTTCAGTCCCACTCTGCCTGGGAACCTGCACTCCACTCGGCCTGGGCACCTCCACTCCACTCAGCCTTGGCACATTCACTCCACTCAGCCTTGGCACTTCCAGTCCCACTCTGCCAGGGAACCCCAACTCCACTCAGCCTGGGCACCTCCACTCCACTCAGCCTGGGCACATTCACTCCACTCAGCCTGGGCACTTCCAGTCCAGCTCTGCCTGGGAACCTGCACTCCACTCGGCTTGGGCACCTCCACTCCACTCAGCCTGGGCACATTCACTCCACTCAGCCTGGGCACTTCCAATCCCACTCTGCCTGGGTGCCTGCACTCTACTCAGCCTGGGCACCTCCACTCCACTCAGCCAGGGCACATTCACTCCACTCAGCCTGGGCACTTCCAGTCCCACTCTGCCCAGGAACCTCCACTCCCACTCTGACTGGGAACCTCCGCTACTCCTCTCCACACCCGGCTCTCCACCCGACTCGCGGGGGCCCACTCTTAAGCCCTCCCGCCGCAAGTTATAGGCCCTTTGCCCGGGCGGAAAGTGAACCGCGGAACTGTGTCCCGCCCTCAATTCTCGTCCGATCGGAACGCGGTTTGGACCCGTTCTCCTGGGCGGCCTCGCAGCCCCTCCAGACCCAGCCAGTTAGCTCCAAGGGGCCGCCCCGAGAACGGGGAGGTGTGACACTTGACGCTTTGGGTACTTCCAATCCCATTCTGCTGGGAACCTGCACTCCACTCAGCCTGGGAACCTCCACTCCACGCAGCCTGGGCACATTCACTCCACTCAGCCAGGGCACTTCCAGTCCCTCTCTGCCTGGGAACCCCAACTCCACTCAGCCTGGGCACCTCCACTCCACTCAGCCTGGGCACATTCACTCCACTCAGCCTTGGCACTTCCAGTCCCACTCTGCCAGGGACCCCCAACTCCACTCAGCCTGGGCACCTCCACTCCACTCAGCCTGGGCACATTCACTCCACTCAGCCTGGGCACTTCCAGTCCCACTCTGCCTGGGAACCTGCACTCCACTCGGCCTGGGCAGCTCCACTCCACTCAGCCTGGGCACATTCACTCCACTCAGCGTTGGCACTTCCAATCCCACTCTGCCAGGGAACCCCAACTCCACTCAGCCTGGGCACCTCCACTCCACTCAGCCTGGGCACATTCACTCCACTCACCGTTGGCACTTCCAGTTCCACTCTGCCAGGGAACCCCAACTCCATTCAGCCTGGGCACCTCCACTCCACTCAGCCTGGGCACATTCACTCCACTCAGCCTGGGCACTTCCAATCCCACTCTGCCTGGGAACCTGCACTCCACTCAGCCTGGGCACCTCCACTCCATTCAGCCTGGGCACATTCACTCTACTCAGCCTGGGCACTTCCAGTCCCACTCTGCTGGGAGCCTGCACTCCACTCAGCCTGGGAACCTCCACTCCACGCAGCCTGGGCACATTCACTCCACTCAGCCAGGGCACTTCCAGTCCCTCTCTGCCTGGGAACCCCAACTCCACTCAGCCTGGGCACCTCCACTCCACTCAGCCTGGGCACATTCACTCCACTCTGTCTAGGCACATTGACTCCCATTCAGCCTGGGATCATTCACTCCCCTCAGCCTGGGCACATTCACTCCACTCAGCCTGGGCACTTCCAGTCCCACTCTGCCTGGGAACCTGCACTCCAATCAGCCTGGGCACCTCCACTCCACTCAGCCTGGGCACATTCACTCCACTCTGCCTGGGCACATTCACTCCACTCAGCCTGGGCACATTCACTCCACTCAGCCTGGGCACTTCCAGTCCCACTCTGCTGGGAGCCTGCACTCCACTCAGCCTGGGAACCTCCACTCCACGCAGCCTGGGCACTTCCAGTCCCACTCTGCCTGGGAACCTGCACTCCACTCAGCCTGGGCACCTCCAATCCACTCAGCCTGGGCACATTCACTCCACTCCGCCTGGGCACTTCCAGTCCAACTCTGCCTGGGAACCTGCACTCCACTCGGCCTGGGCACCTCCAGTCCACTCAGCCTGGGCACATTCACTCCACTCAGCCTTGGCACTTCCAGTCCCACTCTGCCAGGGAACCCCAACTCCACTCAGCCTGGGCACCTCCACTCCACTCAGCCTGGGCACATTCACTCCACTCAGCCTGGGCACTTCCAATCCCACTCTGCCTGGGAACCTGCACTCCACTCAGCCTGGGCACCTCCACTCCACTCAGCCTGGGTACATTCACTCCACTCAGCCTTGGCACTTCCAATCCCACTCTGCCTGGGAACCTGCACTCCACTCAGCCTGGGCACCTCCAGTCCACTCAGCCTGGGCACATTCACTCCACTCAGCCTTGGCACTTCCAGTCCCACTCTGCCAGGGATCCCCAACTCCACTCAGCCTGGGCACCTCCACTCCACTCAGCCTGGGCAAATTCACTCCACTCAGCCTGGGTACTTCCAATCCCACTCTGCCTGGGAACCTGCACTCGACTCAGCCTGGGCCCCTCCACTCCCCTCAGCCTGGGTACATTCACTCCACTCAGCCTGGGCACTTCCAATCCCACTCTGCCTGGGAAACTGCACTCCACTCTGCCTGGGCACCTCCACTCAGCCTGGGCACCTCCACTCCATTCAGCCTGGGCACCTCCACTCCATTCAGCCTGGGCACATTCACTCCACTCAGCCTGGGCACTTCCAGTCCCACTCTGCTGGGAACCTGCACTCCACTCAGCCTGGGCACCTCCACTCCACTCAGCCTGGGTACCTTCACTCCACTCAGCCTGGGCACTTCCAGTCCCACTCTGCCTGGGAACCTGCACTCCACTCGGCCTGGGCACCTCCACTCCACTCAGCCTGGGCACATTCACTCCACTCAGCCTTGGCACTTCCAGTCCCACTCTGCCAGGGAACCCCAACTCCACTCAGCCTGGGCACCTCCACTCCACTCAGCCTGGGCACATTCACTCCACTCAGCCTGGGCACTTCCAGTCCCACTCTGCCTGAGAACCTGCACTCCACTCGGCCTGGGCACCTCCACTCCACTCAGCCTGGGCACATTCACTCCACTCAGCCTGGGCACTTCCAATCCCACTCTGCCTGGGTGCCTGCACTCTACTCAGCCTGGGCACCTCCACTCCACTCAGCCTGGGCACATTCACTCCACTCAGCCTGGGCACTTCCAATCCCACTCTGCCAGGGAACCTGCACTCCACTCAGCCTGGGCACATGCAATCCACTCAGCCTGGGGACATTCACTCCACTCAGCCAGGGCACTTCCAGTCCCTCTCTGCCTGGGAACCCCAACTCCACTCAGCCTGGGCACCTCCACTCCACTCAGCCTGGGCACATTCACTCCACTCTGTCTAGGCACATTGACTCCCATTCAGCCTGGGAACATTCACTCCACTCAGTCTGGGCACATTCACTCCACTCAGCCTGGGCACTTCCAGTCCCACTCTGCCTGGGAACCTGCACTCCACACAGCCTGGGCACCTCCAATCCACTCAGCCTGGGCACATTCTCTCCAGTCAGCCTGGGCACATTCACTCCACTCAGCCAGGGCACATTCACTCCACTCAGCCTGGGCACATTCACTCCACTCAGCCTGGGCACTTCCAGTCCCACTCTGCCCAGGAACCTCCACTCCCACTCTGACTGGGAACCTCCGCTACTCCTCTCCACACTTGGCTCTCCACCCGACTCACGGGGGCCCACTCTTAAGCCCTCCCGCCGCAAGTAATAGGCCCTTTGCCCGGGCGGAAAGTGAACCGCGGAACTGTGTCCCGCCCTCAATTCTCGTCCGATCGGAACGCGGTTTGGACCCGTTCTCCTGGGCGGCCTCGCAGCCCCTCCAGACCCAGCCAGTTAGCTCCAAGGGGCCGCCCCGAGCACGGGGAGGGGTGACACTTGACGCTTTGGCGCAATGGTGCCCGCGCCACGAGCCAAAAAGCGCCCCCCTCTCTCCGCGCCCATTCAAGGCAATGGGGAAACGCACGTTTCGGGCTCCGGCGGCTGGGCACATTCACTCCACTCTGTCTAGGCACATTGACTCCCATTCAGCCTGGGCACATTCACTCCACTCCGCCTGGGCACTTCCAGTCCCACTCTGCCTGGGAACCTGCACTCCACTCGGCCTGGGCACCTCCACTCCACTCAGCCTGGGCACATTCACTCCACTCAGCCTTGGCACTTCCAGTCCCACTCTGCCAGGGAACCCCAACTCCACTCAGCCTGGGCACCTCCACTCCACTCAGCCTGGGCACATTCACTCGACTCAGCCTGGGCACTTCCAATCCCACTCTGCCTGGGAACCTGCACTCCACTCAGCCTGGGCACCTCCACTCCACTCAGCCTGGGTACATTCACTCCACTCAGCCTGGGCACTTCCAATCCCACTCTGCCTGGGAACCTGCACTCCACTCAGCCTGGGCACCTCCACTCCACTCAGCCTGGGCACATTCACTCCACTCAGCCTTGGCACTTCCAGTCCCACTCTGACAGGGACCCCCAACTCCACTCAGCCTGGGCACCTCCACTCCACTCAGCCTGGGCACATTCACTCCACTCAGCCTGGGCACTTCCAGTCCCACTCTGCCTGGGAACCTGCACTCCACTCGGCCTGGGCACCTCCACTCCACTCAGCCTGGCCACATTCACTCCACTCAGCCAGGGCACATTCACTCCACTCAGCCTGGGCACTTCCAGTCCCACTCTGCCCAGGAACCTCCACTCCCACTCTCACTGGGAACCTCCGCTACTCCTCTCCACACCCGGCTCTCCACCCGACTCGCGGGGGCCCACTCTTAAGCCCTCCCGCCGCAAGTTATAGGCCCTTTGCCCGGGCGGAAAGTGAACCGCGGAACTGTGTCCCGCCCTCAATTCTCGTCCGATCGGAACGCGGTTTGGACCCGTTCTCCTGGGCGGCCTCGCAGCCCCTCGAAACCCCGCTGGTTAGCTCCAAGGGGCCGCCCCGAGCACGGGGAGGTGTGACACTTGACGCTTTGGCGCAACGGTGACCGCGCCACGAACAAAAAATGCCCCCCTCTCTCCGCGCCCATTCAAGGCAATGGGGAAACGCACGTTTCGGGCTCCGGCGGCCGGGCACATTCACTCCACTCTGTCTTGGCACATTGACTCCCATTCAGCCTGGGCACATTCACTCCACTCCGCCTGGGCACTTCCAGTCCCACTCTGCCTGGGAACCTGCACTCCACTCGGCCTGGGCACCTCCACTCCACTCAGCCTGGGCACATTCACTCCACACAGCCTTGGCACTTCCAGTCCCACTCTGCCAGGGAACCCCAACTCCACTCAGCCTGGGCACCTCCACTCCACTCAGCCTGGGCACATTCACTCCACTCCGCCTGGGCACTTCCAATCCCACTCTGCCTGGGAACCTGCACTCCACTCAGCCTGGGCACCTCCACTCCACCCAGCCTGGGCACATTCACTCCACTCTGCCTGGGCTCATTCACTCCACTCAGCCTGGGCACATTCACTCCACTCAGCCTGGGCACTTCTAGTCCCACTCTGCTGGGAACCTGCAATCCACTCAGCCTGGGAACCTCCACTCCACGCAGCCTGGGCACATTCACTCCACTCAGCCAGGGCACTTCCAGTCCCTCTCTTCCTGGGAACCCCAACTCCACTCAGCCTGGGCACCTCCACTCCACTCAGCCTGGGCACATTCACTCCACTCTGTCTAGGCACATTGACTCCCATTCAGCCTGGGAACATTCACTCCACTCAGCCTGGGCACATTCACTCCACTCAGCCTGGGCACATTCACTCCACTCTGACTAGGCACATTGACTCCCATTCAGCCTGGGAACATTCACTCCACTCAGCCTGGGCACATTCACTCCACTCAGCCTGGGCACTTCCAGTTCCACTCTGCCTGGGAACCTGCACTCCACTCAGCCTGGGCACCTCCAATCCACTCAGCCTGGGCACATTCTCTCCAGTCAGCCTGGGCACATTCACTCCACTCAGCCTGGGCACCTCCACTCCACTCAGCCTGGGCACTTCCAATCCCACTCTGCCTGGGAACCTGCACTCCACTCAGCCTGGGCACCTCCACTCCACTCAGCCTGGGTACTTCCAATCCCACTCTGCTGGGAACCTGCACTCCACTCAGCCTGGGAACCTCCACTCCACGCAGCCTGGGCACATTCACTCCACTAAGCCAGGGCACTTCCAGTCCCTCTCTGCCTGGGAACCCCAACTCCACTCAGCCTGGGCACCTCCACTCCACTCAGCCTGGGCACATTCACTCCACTCTGTCTAGGCACATTGACTCCCATTCAGCCTGGGAACATTCACTCCACTCAGCCTGGGCACATTCACTCCACTCAGCCTGGGCACTTCCAGTCCCACTCTGCCTGGGAACCTGCACTCCACTCAGCCTGGGCACCTCCAATCCACTCAGCCTGGGCACATTCTCTCCAGTCAGCCTGGGCACATTCACTCCACTCAGCCTGGGCACATTCACTCCACTCAGCCTGGGCACTTTCACTCCACTCAGCCTGGGCACTTCCAATCCCACTCTGCCTGGGAACCTGCACTCCACTCAGCCTGGGCTCCTCCACTCCACTCAGCCTCGGCACATTCACTCCACTCTGCCTGGGCACATTCACTCCACTCAGCCTGGGCACATTCACTCCACTCAGCCTGGGCTCTTCCAGTCCCACTTTGCTGGGAACCTGCACTCCACTCAGCCTGGGCACCTCCACTCCACTCAGCCTGGGCACATTCACTCCACTCAGCCTGGGCACTTCCAATCCCACTCTGCCAGGGAACCTGCACTCCACTCAGCCTGGGCACATTCACTCCACTCAGCCAGGGCACAGTCACTCCACTCAGCCTGGGCACTTCCAGTCCCACTCTGCCTGGGAACCTGCACTCCACTCAGCCTGGGCACCTCCAATCCACTCAGCCTGGGCACATTCACTCCACTCAGCCTTGGCACTTCCAGTCCCACTCTGACAGGGACCCCCAACTCCACTCAGCCTGGGCACCTCCACTCCACTCAGCCTGGGCACATTCACTCCACTCAGCCTGGGCACTTCCAATCCCACTCTGCCTGGGAACCTGCACTCCACTCAGCCTGGGCACCTCCACTCCACTCAGCCTGGGTACATTCACTCCACTCAGCCTGGGCACTTCCAATCCCACTCTGCCTGGGAACCTGCACTCCACTCAGCCTGGGCACCTCCACTCCACTCAGCCTGGGCACATTCACTCCACTCAGCCTGGGCACTTCCAGTCCCTCTCTGCCTGGGAACCCCAACTCCACTCAGCCTGGGCACCTCCACTCCACTCAGCCTGGGCACATTCACTCCACTCTGTCTAGGCACATTGACTCCCATTCAGCCTGGGATCATTCACTCCACTCAGCCTGGGCACATTCACTCCACTCAGCCTGGACACTTCCAGTCCCACTCTGCCTGGGAACCTGCACTCCACTCAGCCTGGGCACCTCCAATCCACTCAGCCTGGGCACATTCTCTCCAGTCAGCCTGGGCACATTCACTCCACTCAGCCTGGGCACCTCCACTCCACTCAGCCTGGCCACATTCACTCCACTCAGCCAGGGCACATTCACTCCACTCAGCCTGGGCACTTCCAGTCCCACTCTGCCCAGGAACCTCCACTCCCACTCTGACTGGGAACCTCCGCTACTCCTCTCCACACCCGGCTCTCCACCCGACTCACGGGGGCCCACTCTTAAGCCCTCCCGCCGCAAGTAATAGGCCCTTTGCCCGGGCGGAAAGTGAACCGTGGAACTGTGTCCTGCCCTCAATTCTCGTCCGATCGGAACGCGGTTTGGACCCGTTCTCCTGGGCAGCCTCGCAGCCCCTCCAGACCCAGCCAGTTAGCTCCAAGGGGCCGCCCCGAGCACGGGGAGGGGTGACACTGGACGCTTTGGCGCAACGGTGCCCGCGCCACGAGCCAAAAAGCGCCCCCCTCTCTCCGCGCCCATTCAAGGCAATGGGGAAACGCACGTTTCGGGCTCCGGCGGCTGGGCACATTCACTCCACTCTGTCTAGGCACATTGACTCCCATTCAGCCTGGGCACATTCACTCCACTCCGCCTGGGCACTTCCAGTCCCACTCTGCCTGGGAACCTGCACTCCACTCGGCCTGGGCACCTCCACTCCACTCAGCCTGGGCACATTCACTCCACTCAGCCTTGGCACTTCCAGTCCCACTCTGCCAGGGAACCCCAACTCCACTCAGCCTGGGCACCTCCACTCCACTCAGCCTGGGCACATTCACTCGACTCAGCCTGGGCACTTCCAATCCCACTCTGCCTGGGAACCTGCACTCCACTCAGCCTGGGCACCTCCACTCCACTCAGCCTGGGTACATTCACTCCACTCAGCCTGGGCACTTCCAATCCCACTCTGCCTGGGAACCTGCACTCCACTCAGCCTGGGCACCTCCACTCCACTCAGCCTGGGCACATTCACTCCACTCAGCCTTGGCACTTCCAGTCCCACTCTGACAGGGACCCCCAACTCCACTCAGCCTGGGCACCTCCACTCCACTCAGCCTGGGCACATTCACTCCACTCAGCCTGGGCACTTCCAGTCCCACTCTGCCTGGGAACCTGCACTCCACTCGGCCTGGGCACCTCCACTCCACTCAGCCTGGCCACATTCACTCCACTCAGCCAGGGCACATTCACTCCACTCAGCCTGGGCACTTCCAGTCCCACTCTGCCCAGGAACCTCCACTCCCACTCTCACTGGGAACCTCCGCTACTCCTCTCCACACCCGGCTCTCCACCCGACTCGCGGGGGCCCACTCTTAAGCCCTCCCGCCGCAAGTTATAGGCCCTTTGCCCGGGCGGAAAGTGAACCGCGGAACTGTGTCCCGCCCTCAATTCTCGTCCGATCGGAACGCGGTTTTCACCCGTTCTCCTGGGCGGCCTCGCAGCCCCTCGAAACCCCGCTGGTTAGCTCCAAGGGGCCGCCCCGAGCACGGGGAGGTGTGACACTTGACGCTTTGGCGCAACGGTGACCGCGCCACGAACAAAAAATGCCCCCCTCTCTCCGCGCCCATTCAAGGCAATGGGGAAACGCACGTTTCGGGCTCCGGCGGCCGGGCACATTCACTCCACTCTGTCTAGGCACATTGACTCCCATTCAGCCTGGGCACATTCACTCCACTCCGCCTGGGCACTTCCAGTCCCACTCTGCCTGGGAACCTGCACTCCACTCGGCCTGGGCACCTCCACTCCACTCAGCCTGGGCACATTCACTCCACACAGCCTTGGCACTTCCAGTCCCACTCTGCCAGGGAACCCCAACTCCACTCAGCCTGGGCACCTCCACTCCACTCAGCCTGGGCACATTCACTCCACTCCGCCTGGGCACTTCCAATCCCACTCTGCCTGGGAACCTGCACTCCACTCAGCCTGGGCACCTCCACTCCACCCAGCCTGGGCACATTCACTCCACTCTGCCTGGGCTCATTCACTCCACTCAGCCTGGGCACATTCACTCCACTCAGCCTGGGCACTTCTAGTCCCACTCTGCTGGGAACCTGCAATCCACTCAGCCTGGGAACCTCCACTCCACGCAGCCTGGGCACATTCACTCCACTCAGCCAGGGCACTTCCAGTCCCTCTCTTCCTGGGAACCCCAACTCCACTCAGCCTGGGCACCTCCACTCCACTCAGCCTGGGCACATTCACTCCACTCTGTCTAGGCACATTGACTCCCATTCAGCCTGGGAACATTCACTCCACTCAGCCTGGGCACATTCACTCCACTCAGCCTGGGCACATTCACTCCACTCTGACTAGGCACATTGACTCCCATTCAGCCTGGGAACATTCACTCCACTCAGCCTGGGCACATTCATTCCACTCAGCCTGGGCACTTCCAGTTCCACTCTGCCTGGGAACCTGCACTCCACTCAGCCTGGGCACCTCCAATCCACTCAGCCTGGGCACATTCTCTCCAGTCAGCCTGGGCACATTGACTCCCATTCAGCCTGGGCACATTCACTCCACTCCGCCTGGGCACTTCCAGTCCCACTCTGCCTGGGAACCTGCACTCCACTCTGCCTGGGCACCTCCACTCCAGTCAGCCTGGGCACATTCACTCCACTCAGCCTTGGCACTTCCAATCCCACTCTGCCTGGGAACCTGCACTCCACTCAGCCTGGGCACTTCCAGTCCCACTCTGCCTGGGAACCCCAACTCCATTCAGCCTGGGCACCTCCACTCCACTCAGCCTGGGCACATTCACTCCACTCAGCCTGGGCACTTCCAATCCCACTCTGCCTGGGAACCTGCACTCCACTCAGCCTGGGCACCTCCACTCAGCCTGGGCACCTCCACTCCATTCAGCCTGGGCACATTCACTCCACTCAGCCTTGGCACTTCCAGTCCCACTCTGCCAGGGAACCCCAACTCCACTCAGCCTGGACACCTCCACTCCACTCAGCCTGGGCACATTCACTCCACTCAGCCTGGGCACTTCCAATCCCACTCTGCCTGGGAACCTGCACTCCACTCAGCCTGGGCACCTCCACTCCACTCAGCCTGGGTACATTCACTCCACTCAGCCTGGGCACTTCCAATCCCACTCTGCCTGGGAACCTGCACTCCACTCAGCCTGGGCACTTCCAGTCCCACTCTGCCTGGGAACCCCAACTCCATTCAGCCTGGGCACCTCCACTCCACTCAGCCTGGGCACATTCACTCCACTCAGCCTGGGCACTTCCAATCCTACTCTGCCTGGGAACCTGCACTCCACTCAGCCTGGGCACCTCCACTCCATTCAGCCTGGGCACATTCACTCCACTCAGCCTGGGCACTTCCAGTCCCACTCTGCCTGGGAACCTGCACTCCAATCAGCCTGGGCACCTCCACTCCACTCAGCCAGGGCACATTCACTCCACTCTGCCTGGGCACATTCACTCCACTCAGCCTGGGCACATTCACTCCACTCAGCCTGGGCACTTCCAGTCCCACTCTGCTGGGAGCCTGCACTCCACTCAGCCTGGGAACCTCCACTCCACGCAGCCTGGGCACATTCACTCCACTCAGCCAGGGCACTTCCAGTCCCTCTCTGCCTGGGAACCCCAACTCCTCTCAGCCTGGGCACCTCCACTCCACTCAGCCTGGGCACATTCACTCCACTCTGTCTAGGCACATTGACTCCCATTCAGCCTGGGATCATTCACTCCACTCAGCCTGGGCACATTCACTCCACTCAGCCTGGGCACTTCCAGTCCCACTCTGCCTGGGAACCTGCACTCCACTCAGCCTGGGCACCTCCAATCCACTCAGCCTGGGCACATTCTCTCCAGTCAGCCTGGGCACATTCACTCCACTCAGCCTGGGCACATTCACTCCACTCAGCCTGGGCACATTCACTCCACTCAGCCAGGGCACATTCACTCCACTCAGCCTGGGCACTTCCAGTCCCACTCTGCCCAGGAACCTCCACTCCCACTCTGACTGGGAACCTCCGCTACTCCTCTCCACACCCGGCTCTCCACCCGACTCGCGGGGGCCCACTCTTAAGCCCTCCCGCCGCAAGTTATAGGCCCTTTGCCCGGGCGGAAAGTGAACCGCGGAACTGTGTCCCGCCCTCAATTCTCGTCCGATCGGAACGCGGTTTGGACCCGTTCTCCTGGGCGGCCTCGCAGCCCCTCCAGACCCAGCCAGTTAGCTCCAAGGGGCCGCCCCGAGCACGGGGAGGTGTGACACTTGACGCTTTGGCGCAACGGTGCCCGCGCCACGAGCCAAAAAGCGCCCCCCTCTCTCCGCGCCCATTCAAGGCAATGGGGAAACGCACGTTTCGGGCTCCGGCGGCCGGGCACATTCACTCCACTCTGTCTAGGCACATTGACTCCCATTCAGCCTGGGCACATTCACTCCACTCCGCCTGGGCACTTCCAGTCCCACTCTGCCTGGGAACCTGCACTCCACTCGGCCTGGGCACCTCCACTCCACTCAGCCTGGGCACATTCACTCCACTCAGCCTTGGCACTTCCAGTCCCACTCTGCCAGGGAACCCCAACTCCACTCAGCCTGGGCACCTCCACTCCACTCAACCTGGGCACATTCACTCCACTCAGCCTGGACACTTCCAGTCCCACTCTGCCTGGGAACCTGCACTCCACTCAGCCTGGGCACCTCCAATCCACTCAGCCTGGGCACATTCTCTCCAGTCAGCCTGGGCACATTCACTCCACTCAGCCTGGGCACCTCCACTCCACTCAGCCTGGCCACATTCACTCCACTCAGCCAGGGCACATTCACTCCACTCAGCCTGGGCACTTCCAGTCCCACTCTGCCCAGGAACCTCCACTCCCACTCTGACTGGGAACCTCCGCTACTCCTCTCCACACCCGGCTCTCCACCCGACTCACGGGGGCCCACTCTTAAGCCCTCCCGCCGCAAGTAATAGGCCCTTTGCCCGGGCGGAAAGTGAACCGTGGAACTGTGTCCTGCCCTCAATTCTCGTCCGATCGGAACGCGGTTTGGACCCGTTCTCCTGGGCAGCCTCGCAGCCCCTCCAGACCCAGCCAGTTAGCTCCAAGGGGCCGCCCCGAGCACGGGGAGGGGTGACACTGGACGCTTTGGCGCAACGGTGCCCGCGCCACGAGCCAAAAAGCGCCCCCCTCTCTCCGCGCCCATTCAAGGCAATGGGGAAACGCACGTTTCGGGCTCCGGCGGCTGGGCACATTCACTCCACTCTGTCTAGGCACATTGACTCCCATTCAGCCTGGGCACATTCACTCCACTCCGCCTGGGCACTTCCAGTCCCACTCTGCCTGGGAACCTGCACTCCACTCGGCCTGGGCACCTCCACTCCAGTCAGCCTGGGCACATTCACTCCACTCAGCCTGGGCACTTCCAATCCCACTCTGCCTGGGAACCTGCACTCCACTCAGCCTGGGCACTTCCAGTCCCACTCTGCCTGGGAACCCCAACTCCATTCAGCCTGGGCACCTCCACTCCACTCAGCCTGGGCACATTCACTCCACTCAGCCAGGGCACTTCCAGTCCCTCTCTGCCTGGGAACCCCAACTCCACTCAGCCTGGGCACCTCCACTCCACTCAGCCTGGGCACATTCACTCCACTCTGTCTAGGCACATTGACTCCCATTCAGCCTGGGATCATTCACTCCACTCAGCCTGGGCACATTCACTCCACTCAGCCTGGGCACTTCCAGTCCCACTCTGCCTGGGGACCTGCACTCCACTCAGCCTGGGCACCTCCAATCCACTCAGCCTGGGCACATTCTCTCCAGTCAGCCTGGGCACATTCACTCCACTCAGCCTGGGCACATTCACTCCACTCAGCCTGGGCACATTCACTCCACTCAGCCAGGGCACATTCACTCCACTCAGCCTGGGCACTTCCAGTCCCACTCTGCCCAGGAACCTCCACTCCCACTCTGACTGGGAACCTCCGCTACTCCTCTCCACACCCGGCTTTCCACCCGACTCGCGGGGGCCCACTCTTAAGCCCTCCCGCCGCAAGTTATAGGCCCTTTGCCCGGGCGGAAAGTGAACCGCGGAACTGTGTCCCGCCCTCAATTCTCGTCCGATCGGAACGCGGTTTGGACCCGTTCTCCTGGGCGGCCTCGCAGCCCGTCCAGACCCAGCCAGTTAGCTCCAAGGGGCCGCCCCGAGCACGGGGAGTTGTGACACTTGACGCTTTGGCGCAACGGTGCCCGCGCCACGAGCCAAAAAGCGCCCCCCTCTCTCCGCGCCCATTCAAGGCAATGGGGAAACGCACGTTTCGGGCTCCGGCGGCTGGGCACATTCACTCCACTCTGTCTAGGCACATTGACTCCCATTCAGCCTGGGCACATTCACTCCACTCCGCCTGGGCACTTCCAGTCCCACTCTGCCTGGGAACCTGCACTCCACTCGGCCTGGGCACCTCCACTCCAGTCAGCCTGGGCACATTCACTCCACTCAGCCTGGGCACTTCCAATCCCACTCTGCCTGGGAACCTGCACTCCACTCAGCCTGGGCACTTCCAGTCCCACTCTGCCTGGGAACCCCAACTCCATTCAGCCTGGGCACCTCCACTCCACTCAGCCTGGGCACATTCACTCCACTCAGCCTGGGCACTTCCAATCCCACTCTGCCTGGGAACCTGCACTCCACTGAGCCTGGGCACCTCCACTCAGCCTGGGCACCTCCACTCCATTCAGCCTGGGCACATTCACTCCACTCAGCCTTGGCACTTCCAGTCCCACTCTGCCAGGGAACCCCAACTCCACTCAGCCTGGGCACCTCCACTCCACTCAGCCTGGGCACATTCACTCCACTCAGCCTGGGCACTTCCAATCCCACTCTGCCTGGGAACCTGCACTCCACTCAGCCTGGGCACCTCCACTCCACTCAGCCTGGGTACATTCACTCCACTCAGCCTGGGCACTTCCAATCCCACTCTGCCTGGGAACCTGCACTCCACTCAGCCTGGGCACTTCCAGTCCCACTCTGCCTGGGAACCCCAACTCCATTCAGCCTGGGCACCTCCACTCCACTCAGCCTGGGCACATTCACTCCACTCAGCCTGGGCACTTCCAATCCCACTCTGCCTGGGAACCTGCACTCCACTCAGCCTGGGCACCTCCACTCCATTCAGCCTGGGCACATTCACTCCACTCAGCCTGGGCACTTCCAGTCGCACTCTGCCTGGGAACCTGCACTCCAATCAGCCTGGGCACCTCCACTCCACTCAGCCTGGGCACATTCACTCCACTCTGCCTGGGCACATTCACTCCACTCAGCCTGGGCACATTCACTCCACTCAGCTTGGGCACTTCCAGTCCCACTCTGCTGGGAGCCTGCACTCCACTCAGCCTGGGAACCTCCACTCCACGCAGCCTGGGCACATTCACTCCACTCAGCCAGGGCACTTCCAGTCCCTCTCTGCCTGGGAACCCCAACTCCACTCAGCCTGGGCACCTCCACTCCACTCAGCCTGGGCACATTCACTCCACTCTGTCTAGGCACATTGACTCCCATTCAGCCTGGGATCATTCACTCCACTCAGCCTGGGCACATTCACTCCACTCAGCCTGGGCACTTCCAGTCCCACTCTGCCCAGGAACCTCCACTCCCACTCTGACTGGGAACCTCCGCTACTCCTCTCCACACCCGGCTCTCCACCCGACTCGCGGGGGCCCACTCTTAAGCCCTCCCGCCGCAAGTTATAGGCCCTTTGCCCGGGCGGAAAGTGAACCGCGGAACTGTGTCCCGCCCTCAATTCTCATCCGATCGGAACGCGGTTTGTACCCGTTCTCCTGGGCGGCCTCGCAGCCCCTCCAGACCCAGCCAGTTAGCTCCAAGGGGCCGCCCCGAGCACGGGGAGGTGTGACACTTGACGCTTTGGCGCAACGGTGCCCGCGCCACGAGCCAAAAAGCGCCCCCCTCTCTCCGCGCCCATTCAAGGCAATGGGGAAACGCACGTTTCGGGCTCCGGCGGCCGGGCACATTCACTCCACTCTGTCTAGGCACATTGACTCCCATTCAGCCTGGGCACATTCACTCCACTCCGCCTGGGCACTTCCAGTCCCACTCTGCCTGGGAACCTGCACTCCACTCGGCCTGGGCACCTCCACTCCACTCAGCCTGGGCACATTCACTCCACTCAGCCTTGGCACTTCCAGTCCCACTCTGCCAGGGAACCCCAACTCCACTCAGCCTGGGCACCTCCACTCCACTCAGCCTGGGCACATTCACTCCACTCAGCCTGGGCACTTCCAGTCCCACTCTGCCTGGGAACCTGCACTCCACTCAGCCTGGGCACCTCCAATCCACTCAGCCTGGGCACATTCTCTCCAGTCAGCCTGGGCACATTCACTCCACTCAGCCTGGGCACCTCCACTCCACTCAGCCTGGCCACATTCACTCCACTCAGCCAGGGCACATTCACTCCACTCAGCCTGGGCACTTCCAGTCCCACTCTGCCCAGGAACCTCCACTCCCACTCTGACTGGGAACCTCCGCTACTCCTCTCCACACCCGGCTCTCCACCCGACTCGCGGGGGCCCACTCTTAAGCCCTCCCGCCGCAAGTTATAGGCCCTTTGCCCGGGCGGAAAGTGAACCGCGGAACTGTGTCCCGCCCTCAATTCTCGTCCGATCGGAACGCGGTTTGGACCCGTTCTCCTGGGCGGCCTCGCAGCCCCTCCAAACCCCGTTAGTTAGCTCCAAGGGGCCGCCCCGAGCACGGGGAGGTGTGACACTTGACGCTTTGGCGCAACGGTGACCGCGCCACGAGCCAAAAAGTGCCCCCCTCTCTCCGCGCCCATTCAAGACAATGGGGAAACGCACGTTTCGGGCTCCGGCGGCCGGGCACATTCACTCCACTCTGTCTAGGCACATTGAATCCCATTCAGCCTGGGCACATTCACTCCACTCCGCCTGGGCACTTCCAGTCCCACTCTGCCAGGGAACCCCAACTCCACTCAGCCTGGGCACCTCCACTCCACTCTGCCTGGGAACCTGCACTCCACTCAGCCTGGGCACCTCCAATCCACTCAGCCTGGGCACATTCTCTCCAGTCAGCCTGGGCACATTCACTCCACTCAGCCTGGGCACCTCCACTCCACTCAGCCTGGCCACATTCACTCCACTCAGCCAGGGCACATTCACTCCACTCAGCCTGGGCACTTCCAGTCCCACTCTGCCCAGGAACCTCCACTCCCACTCTCACTGGGAACCTCCGCTACTCCTCTCCACACCCGGCTCTCCACCCGACTCACGGGGGCCCACTCTTAAGCCCTCCCGCCGCAAGTAATAGGCCCTTTGCCCGGGCGGAAAGTGAACCGCGGAACTGTGTCCCGCCCTCAATTCTCGTCCGATCGGAACGCGGTTTGGACCCGTTCTCCTGGGCGGCCTCGCAGCCCCTCCAGACCCAGCCAGTTAGCTCCAAGGGGCCGCCCCGAGCACGGGGAGGGGTGACACTTGACGCTTTGGCGCAACGGTGCCCGCGCCACGAGCCAAAAAGCGCCCCCCTCTCTCCGCGCCCATTCAAGGCAA
Organism: Conger conger; assembly: GCF_963514075.1. NCBI lineage: Eukaryota > Metazoa > Chordata > Actinopteri > Anguilliformes > Congridae > Conger > Conger conger. Next base: position 18,812 of record NW_026890390.1, read on the forward strand.
TGGGGAAACGCACGTTTCGGGCTCCGGCGGCTGGGCACATTCACTCCACTCTGTCTAGGCACATTGACTCCCATTCAGCCTGGGCACATTCACTCCACTCCGCCTGGGCACTTCCAGTCCCACTCTGCCTGGGAACCTGCACTCCACTCTGCCTGGGCACCTCCACTCCAGTCAGCCTGGGCACATTCACTCCACTCAGCCTTGGCACTTCCAATCCCACTCTGCCTGGGAACCTGCACTCCACTCAGCCTGGGCACTTCCAGTCCCACTCTGCCTGGGAACCCCAACTCCATTCAGCCTGGGCACCTCCACTCCACTCAGCCTGGGCACATTCACTCCACTCAGCCTGGGCACTTCCAATCCCACTCTGCCTGGGAACCTGCACTCCACTCAGCCTGGGCACCTCCACTCAGCCTGGGCACCTCCACTCCATTCAGCCTGGGCACATTCACTCCACTCAGCCTTGGCACTTCCAGTCCCACTCTGCCAGGGAACCCCAACTCCACTCAGCCTGGACACCTCCACTCCACTCCGCCTGGGCACATTCACTCCACTCAGCCTGGGCACTTCCAATCCCACTCTGCCTGGGAACCTGCACTCCACTCAGCCTGGGCACCTCCACTCCACTCAGCCTGGGTACATTCACTCCACTCAGCCTGGGCACTTCCAATCCCACTCTGCCTGGGAACCTGCACTCCACTCAGCCTGGGCACTTCCAGTCCCACTCTGCCTGGGAACCCCAACTCCATTCAGCCTGGGCACCTCCACTCCACTCAGCCTGGGCACATTCACTCCACTCAGCCTGGGCACTTCCAATCCTACTCTGCCTGGGAACCTGCACTCCACTCAGCCTGGGCACCTCCACTCCATTCAGCCTGGGCACATTCACTCCACTCAGCCTGGGCACTTCCAGTCCCACTCTGCCTGGGAACCTGCACTCCAATCAGCCTGGGCACCTCCACTCCACTCAGCCAGGGCACATTCACTCCACTCTGCCTGGGCACATTCACTCCACTCAGCCTGGGCACATTCACTCCACTCAGCCTGGGCACTTCCAGTCCCACTCTGCTGGGAGCCTGCACTCCACTCAGCCTGGGAACCTCCACTCCACGCAGCCTGGGCACATTCACTCCACTCAGCCAGGGCACTTCCAGTCCCTCTCTGCCTGGGAACCCCAACTCCTCTCAGCCTGGGCACCTCCACTCCACTCAGCCTGGGCACATTCACTCCACTCTGTCTAGGCACATTGACTCCCATTCAGCCTGGGATCATTCACTCCACTCAGCCTGGGCACATTCACTCCACTCAGCCTGGGCACTTCCAGTCCCACTCTGCCTGGGAACCTGCACTCCACTCAGCCTGGGCACCTCCAATCCACTCAGCCTGGGCACATTCTCTCCAGTCAGCCTGGGCACATTCACTCCACTCAGCCTGGGCACATTCACTCCACTCAGCCTGGGCACATTCACTCCACTCAGCCAGGGCACATTCACTCCACTCAGCCTGGGCACTTCCAGTCCCACTCTGCCCAGGAACCTCCACTCCCACTCTGACTGGGAACCTCCGCTACTCCTCTCCACACCCGGCTCTCCACCCGACTCGCGGGGGCCCACTCTTAAGCCCTCCCGCCGCAAGTTATAGGCCCTTTGCCCGGGCGGAAAGTGAACCGCGGAACTGTGTCCCGCCCTCAATTCTCGTCCGATCGGAACGCGGTTTGGACCCGTTCTCCTGGGCGGCCTCGCAGCCCCTCCAGACCCAGCCAGTTAGCTCCAAGGGGCCGCCCCGAGCACGGGGAGGTGTGACACTTGACGCTTTTGCGCAACGGTGCCCGTGCCACGAGCCAAAAAGCGCCCCCCTCTCTCCGCGCCCATTCAAGGCAATGGGGAAACGCACGTTTCGGGCTCCGGCGGCCGGGCACATTCACTCCACTCTGTCTAGGCACATTGACTCCCATTCAGCCTGGGCACATTCACTCCACTCCGCCTGGGCACTTCCAGTCCCACTCTGCCTGGGAACCTGCACTCCACTCGGCCTGGGCACCTCCACTCCACTCAGCCTGGGCACATTCACTCCACTCAGCCTTGGCACTTCCAGTCCCACTCTGCCAGGGAACCCCAACTCCACTCAGCCTGGGCACCTCCACTCCACTCAGCCTGGGCACATTCACTCCACTCAGCCTGGACACTTCCAGTCCCACTCTGCCTGGGAACCTGCACTCCACTCAGCCTGGGCACCTCCAATCCACTCAGCCTGGGCACATTCTCTCCAGTCAGCCTGGGCACATTGACTCCACTCAGCCTGGGCACCTCCACTCCACTCAGCCTGGCCACATTCACTCCACTCAGCCAGGGCACATTCACTCCACTCAGCCTGGGCACTTCCAGTCCCACTCTGCCCAGGAACCTCCACTCCCACTCTGACTGGGAACCTCCGCTACTCCTCTCCACACCCGGCTCTCCACCCGACTCACGGGGGCCCACTCTTAAGCCCTCCCGCCGCAAGTAATAGGCCCTTTGCCCGGGCGGAAAGTGAACCGTGGAACTGTGTCCTGCCCTCAATTCTCGTCCGATCGGAACGCGGTTTGGACCCGTTCTCCTGGGCGGCCTCGCAGCCCCTCCAGACCCAGCCAGTTAGCTCCAAGGGGCCGCCCCGAGCACGGGGAGGGGTGACACTGGACGCTTTGGCGCAACGGTGCCCGCGCCACGAGCCAAAAAGCGCCCCCCTCTCTCCGCGCCCATTCAAGGCAATGGGGAAACGCACGTTTCGGGCTCCGGCGGCTGGGCACATTCACTCCACTCTGTCTAGGCACATTGACTCCCATTCAGCCTGGGCACATTCACTCCACTCCGCCTGGGCACTTCCAGTCCCACTCTGCCTGGGAACCTGCACTCCACTCGGCCTGGGCACCTCCACTCCAGTCAGCCTTGGCACATTCACTCCACTCAGCCTGGGCACTTCCAATCCCACTCTGCCTGGGAACCTGCACTCCACTCAGCCTGGGCACTTCCAGTCCCACTCTGCCTGGGAACCCCAACTCCATTCAGCCTGGGCACCTCCACTCCACTCAGCCTGGGCACATTCACTCCACTCAGCCAGGGCACTTCCAGTCCCTCTCTGCCTGGGAACCCCAACTCCACTCAGCCTGGGCACCTCCACTCCACTCAGCCTGGGCACATTCACTCCACTCTGTCTAGGCACATTGACTCCCATTCAGCCTGGGATCATTCACTCCACTCAGCCTGGGCACATTCACTCCACTCAGCCTGGGCACTTCCAGTCCCACTCTGCCTGGGGACCTGCACTCCACTCAGCCTGGGCACCTCCAATCCACTCAGCCTGGGCACATTCTCTCCAGTCAGCCTGGGCACATTCACTCCACTCAGCCTGGGCACATTCACTCCACTCAGCCTGGGCACATTCACTCCACTCAGCCAGGGCACATTCACTCCACTCAGCCTGGGCACTTCCAGTCCCACTCTGCCCAGGAACCTCCACTCCCACTCTGACTGGGAACCTCCGCTACTCCTCTCCACACCCGGCTTTCCACCCGACTCGCGGGGGCCCACTCTTAAGCCCTCCCGCCGCAAGTTATAGGCCCTTTGCCCGGGCGGAAAGTGAACCGCGGAACTGTGTCCCGCCCTCAATTCTCGTCCGATCGGAACGCGGTTTGGACCCGTTCTCCTGGGCGGCCTCGCAGCCCGTCCAGACCCAGCCAGTTAGCTCCAAGGGGCCGCCCCGAGCACGGGGAGTTGTGACACTTGACGCTTTGGCGCAACGGTGCCCGCGCCACGAGCCAAAAAGCGCCCCCCTCTCTCCGCGCCCATTCAAGGCAATGGGGAAACGCACGTTTCGGGCTCCGGCGGCTGGGCACATTCACTCCACTCTGTCTAGGCACATTGACTCCCATTCAGCCTGGGCACATTCACTCCACTCCGCCTGGGCACTTCCAGTCCCACTCTGCCTGGGAACCTGCACTCCACTCGGCCTGGGCACCTCCACTCCAGTCAGCCTGGGCACATTCACTCCACTCAGCCTGGGCACTTCCAATCCCACTCTGCCTGGGAACCTGCACTCCACTCAGCCTGGGCACTTCCAGTCCCACTCTGCCTGGGAACCCCAACTCCATTCAGCCTGGGCACCTCCACTCCACTCAGCCTGGGCACATTCACTCCACTCAGCCTGGGCACTTCCAATCCCACTCTGCCTGGGAACCTGCACTCCACTGAGCCTGGGCACCTCCACTCAGCCTGGGCACCTCCACTCCATTCAGCCTGGGCACATTCACTCCACTCAGCCTTGGCACTTCCAGTCCCACTCTGCCAGGGAACCCCAACTCCACTCAGCCTGGGCACCTCCACTCCACTCAGCCTGGGCACATTCACTCCACTCAGCCTGGGCAATTCCAATCCCACTCTGCCTGGGAACCTGCACTCCACTCAGCCTGGGCACCTCCACTCCACTCAGCCTGGGTACATTCACTCCACTCAGCCTGGGCACTTCCAATCCCACTCTGCCTAGGAACCTGCACTCCACTCAGCCTGGGCACTTCCAGTCCCACTCTGCCTGGGAACCCCAACTCCATTCAGCCTGGGCACCTCCACTCCACTCAGCCTGGGCACATTCACTCCACTCAGCCTGGGCACTTCCAATCCCACTCTGCCTGGGAACCTGCACTCCACTCAGCCTGGGCACCTCCACTCCATTCAGCCTGGGCACATTCACTCCACTCAGCCTGGGCACTTCCAGTCGCACTCTGCCTGGGAACCTGCACTCCAATCAGCCTGGGCACCTCCACTCCACTCAGCCTGGGCACATTCACTCCACTCTGCCTGGGCACATTCACTCCACTCAGCCTGGGCACATTCACTCCACTCAGCTTGGGCACTTCCAGTCCCACTCTGCTGGGAGCCTGCACTCCACTCAGCCTGGGAACCTCCACTCCACGCAGCCTGGGCACATTCACTCCACTCAGCCAGGGCACTTCCAGTCCCTCTCTGCCTGGGAACCCCAACTCCACTCAGCCTGGGCACCTCCACTCCACTCAGCCTGGGCACATTCACTCCACTCTGTCTAGGCACATTGACTCCCATTCAGCCTGGGATCATTCACTCCACTCAGCCTGGGCACATTCACTCCACTCAGCCTGGGCACTTCCAGTCCCACTCTGCCCAGGAACCTCCACTCCCACTCTGACTGGGAACCTCCGCTACTCCTCTCCACACCCGGCTCTCCACCCGACTCGCGGGGGCCCACTCTTAAGCCCTCCCGCCGCAAGTTATAGGCCCTTTGCCCGGGCGGAAAGTGAACCGCGGAACTGTGTCCCGCCCTCAATTCTCGTCCGATCGGAACGCGGTTTGGACCCGTTCTCCTGGGCGGCCTCGCAGCCCCTCCAGACCCAGCCAGTTAGCTCCAAGGGGCCGCCCCGAGCACGGGGAGGTGTGACACTTGACGCTTTGGCGCAACGGTGCCCGCGCCACGAGCCAAAAAGCGCCCCCCTCTCTCCGCGCCCATTCAAGGCAATGGGGAAACGCACGTTTCGGGCTCCGGCGGCCGGGCACATTCACTCCACTCTGTCTAGGCACATTGACTCCCATTCAGCCTGGGCACATTCACTCCACTCCGCCTGGGCACTTCCAGTCCCACTCTGCCTGGGAACCTGCACTCCACTCGGCCTGGGCACCTCCACTCCACTCAGCCTGGGCACATTCACTCCACTCAGCCTTGGCACTTCCAGTCCCACTCTGCCAGGGAACCCCAACTCCACTCAGCCTGGGCACCTCCACTCCACTCAGCCTGGGCACATTCACTCCACTCAGCCTGGGCACTTCCAGTCCCACTCTGCCTGGGAACCTGCACTCCACTCAGCCTGGGCACCTCCAATCCACTCAGCCTGGGCACATTCTCTCCAGTCAGCCTGGGCACATTCACTCCACTCAGCCTGGGCACCTCCACTCCACTCAGCCTGGCCACATTCACTCCACTCAGCCAGGGCACATTCACTCCACTCAGCCTGGGCACTTCCAGTCCCACTCTGCCCAGGAACCTCCACTCCCACTCTGACTGGGAACCTCCGCTACTCCTCTCCACACCCGGCTCTCCACCCGACTCGCGGGGGCCCACTCTTAAGCCCTCCCGCCGCAAGTTATAGGCCCTTTGCCCGGGCGGAAAGTGAACCGCGGAACTGTGTCCCGCCCTCAATTCTCGTCCGATCGGAACGCGGTTTGGACCCATTCTCCTGGGCGGCCTCGCAGCCCCTCCAAACCCCGTTAGTTAGCTCCAAGGGGCCGCCCCGAGCACGGGGAGGTGTGACACTTGACGCTTTGGCGCAACGGTGACCGCGCCACGAGCCAAAAAGTGCCCCCCTCTCTCCGCGCCCATTCAAGACAATGGGGAAACGCACGTTTCGTGCTCCGGCGGCCGGGCACATTCACTCCACTCTGTCTAGGCACATTGAATCCCATTCAGCCTGGGCACATTCACTCCACTCCGCCTGGGCACTTCCAGTCCCACTCTGCCTGGGAACCTGCACTCCACTCGGCCTGGGCACCTCCACTCCACTCAGCCTGGGCACATTCACTCCACTCAGCCTTGGCACTTCCAGTCCCACTCTGCCAGGGAACCCCAACTCCACTCAGCCTGGGCACCTCCACTCCACTCAGCCTGGGCACATTCACTCCACTCAGCCTGGGCACTTCCAGTCCCACTCTGCCTGGGAACCTGCACTCCACTCAGCCTGGGCACCTCCAATCCACTCAGCCTGGGCACATTCTCTCCAGTCAGCCTGGGCACATTGACTCCACTCAGCCTGGGCACCTCCACTCCACTCAGCCTGGCCACATTCACTCCACTCAGCCAGGGCACATTCACTCCACTCAGCCTGGGCACTTCCAGTCCCACTCTGCCCAGGAACCTCCACTCCCACTCTGACTGGGAACCTCCGCTACTCCTCTCCACACCCGGCTCTCCACCCGACTCACGGGGGCCCACTCTTAAGCCCTCCCGCCGCAAGTAATAGGCCCTTTGCCCGGGCGGAAAGTGAACCGCGGAACTGTGTCCCGCCCTCAATTCTCGTCCGATCGGAACGCGGTTTGGACCCGTTCTCCTGGGCGGCCTCGCAGCCCCTCCAGACCCAGCCAGTTAGCTCCAAGGGGCCGCCCCGAGCACGGGGAGGGGTGACACTTGACGCTTTGGCGCAACGGTGCCCGCGCCACGAGCCAAAAAGCGCCCCCCTCTCTCCGCGCCCATTCAAGGCAATGGGGAAACGCACGTTTCGGGCTCCGGCGGCTGGGCACATTCACTCCACTCTGTCTAGGCACATTGACTCCCATTCAGCCTGGGCACATTCACTCCACTCCGCCTGGGCACTTCCAGTCCCACTCTGCCTGGGAACCTGCACTCCACTCGGCCTGGGCACCTCCACTCCAGTCAGCCTGGGCACATTCACTCCACTCAGCCTGGGCACTTCCAATCCCACTCTGCCTGGGAACCTGCACTCCACTCAGCCTGGGCACTTCCAGTCCCACTCTGCCTGGGAACCCCAACTCCATTCAGCCTGGGCACCTCCACTCCACTCAGCCTGGGCACATTCACTCCACTCAGCCTGGGCACTTCCAATCCCACTCTGCCTGGGAACCTGCACTCCACTCAGCCTGGGCACCTCCACTCAGCCTGGGCACATTCACTCCACTCAGCCTGGGCACTTCCAGTCCAGCTCTGCCTGGGAACCTGCACTCCACTCGGCTTGGGCACCTCCACTCCACTCAGCCTGGGCACATTCACTCCACTCAGCCTTGGCACTTCCAGTCCCACTCTGCCAGGGAACCCCAACTCCACTCAGCCTGGGCACCTCCACTCCACTCAGCCTGGGCACATTCACTCCACTCAGCCTGGGCACTTCCAGTCCCACTCTGCCTGGGAACCTGCACTCCACTCAGCCTGGGCACCTCCAATCCACTCAGCCTGGGCACATTCTCTCCAGTCAGCCTGGGCACATTCACTCCACTCAGCCTGGGCACCTCCACTCCACTCAGCCTGGCCACATTCACTCCACTCAGCCAGGGCACATTCACTCCACTCAGCCTGGGCACTTCCAGTCCCACTCTGCCCAGGAACCTCCACTCCCACTCTGACTGGGAACCTCCGCTACTCCTCTCCACACCCGGCTCTCCACCCGACTCGCGGGGGCCCACTCTTAAGCCCTCCCGCCGCAAGTTATAGGCCCTTTGCCCGGGCGGAAAGTGAACCGCGGAACTGTGTCCCGCCCTCAATTCTCGTCCGATCGGAACGCGGTTTGGACCCGTTCTCCTGGGCGGCCTCGCAGCCCCTCCAAACCCCGTTAGTTAGCTCCAAGGGGCCGCCCCGAGCACGGGGAGGTGTGACACTTGACGCTTTGGCGCAACGGTGACCGCGCCACGAGCCAAAAAGTGCCCCCCTCTCTCCGCGCCCATTCAAGACAATGGGGAAACGCACGTTTCGGGCTCCGGCGGCCGGGCACATTCACTCCACTCTGTCTAGGCACATTGAATCCCATTCAGCCTGGGCACATTCACTCCACTCCGCCTGGGCACTTCCAGTCCCACTCTGCCTGGGAACCTGCACTCCACTCGGCCTGGGCACCTCCACTCCACTCAGCCTGGGCACATTCACTCCACTCAGCCTTGGCACTTCCAGTCCCACTCTGCCAGGGAACCCCAACTCCACTCAGCCTGGGCACCTCCACTCCACTCAGCCTGGGCACATTCACTCCACTCAGCCTGGGAACTTCCAGTCCCACTCTGCCTGGGAACCTGCACTCCACTCAGCCTGGGCACCTCCAATCCACTCAGCCTGGGCACATTCTCTCCAGTCAGCCTGGGCACATTGACTCCACTCAGCCTGGGCACCTCCACTCCACTCAGCCTGGCCACATTCACTCCACTCAGCCAGGGCACATTCACTCCACTCAGCCTGGGCACTTCCAGTCCCACTCTGCCCAGGAACCTCCACTCCCACTCTGACTGGGAACCTCCGCTACTCCTCTCCACACCCGGCTCTCCACCCGACTCACGGGGGCCCACTCTTAAGCCCTCCCGCCGCAAGTAATAGGCCCTTTGCCCGGGCGGAAAGTGAACCGCGGAACTGTGTCCCGCCCTCAATTCTCGTCCGATCGGAACGCGGTTTGGACCCGTTCTCCTGGGCGGCCTCGCAGCCCCTCCAGACCCAGCCAGTTAGCTCCAAGGGGCCGCCCCGAGCACGGGGAGGTGTGACACTTGACGCTTTGGCGCAACGGTGCCCGCGCCACGAGCCAAAAAGCGCCCCCCTCTCTCCGCGCCCATTCAAGGCAATGGGGAAACGCACGTTTCGGGCTCCGGCGGCTGGGCACATTCACTCCACTCTGTCTAGGCACATTGACTCCCATTCAGCCTGGGCACATTCACTCCACTCCGCCTGGGCACTTCCAGTCCCACTCTGCCTGGGAACCTGCACTCCACTCGGCCTGGGCACCTCCACTCCAGTCAGCCTGGGCACATTCACTCCACTCAGCCTGGGCACTTCCAATCCCACTCTGCCTGGGAACCTGCACTCCACTCAGCCTGGGCACTTCCAGTCCCACTCTGCCTGGGAACCCCAACTCCATTCAGCCTGGGCACCTCCACTCCACTCAGCCTGGGCACATTCACTCCACTCAGCCTGGGCACTTCCAATCCCACTCTGCCTGGGAACCTGCACTCCACTCAGCCTGGGCACCTCCACTCAGCCTGGGCACATTCACTCCACTCAGCCTGGGCACTTCCAGTCCAGCTCTGCCTGGGAACCTGCACTCCACTCGGCTTGGGCACCTCCACTCCACTCAGCCTGGGCACATTCACTCCACTCAGCCTGGGCACTTCCAATCCCACTCTGCCTGGGTGCCTGCACTCTACTCAGCCTGGGCACCTCCACTCCACTCAGCCTGGCCACATTCACTCCACTCAGCCAGGGCACATTCACTCCACTCAGCCTGGGCACTTCCAGTCCCACTCTGCCCAGGAACCTCCACTCCCACTCTGACTGGGAACCTCCGCTACTCCTCTCCACACCCGGCTCTCCAACCGACTCACGGGGGCCCACTCTTAAGCCCTCCCGCCGCAAGTAATAGGCCCTTTGCCCGGGCGGAAAGTGAACCGTGGAACTGTGTCCCGCCCTCAATTCTCGTCCGATCGGAACGCGGTTTGGACCCGTTCTCCTGGGCGGCCTCGCAGCCCCTCCAGACCCAGCCAGTTAGCTCCAAGGGGCCGCCCCGAGCACGGGGAGGGGTGACACTGGACGCTTTGGCGCAACGGTGCCCGCGCCACGAGCCAAAAAGCGCACCCCTCTCTCCGCGCCCATTCAAGGCAATGGGGAAACGCAAGTTTCGGGCTCCGGCGGCTGGGCACATTCACTCCACTCTGTCTAGGCACATTGACTCCCATTCAGCCTGGGCACATTCACTCCACTCCGCCTGGGCACTTCCAGTCCCACTCTGCATGGGAACCTGCACTCCACTCGGCCTGGGCACCTCCACTCCAGTCAGCCTGGGCACATTCACTCCACTCAGCCTGGGCACTTCCAATCCCACTCTGCCTGGGAACCTGCACTCCACTCAGCCTGGGCACTTCCAGTCCCACTCTGCCTGGGAACCCCAACTCCATTCAGCCTGGGCACCTCCACTCCACTCAGCCTGGGCACATTCACTCCACTCAGCCAGGGCACTTCCAGTCCCTCTCTGCCTGGGAACCCCAACTCCACTCAGCCTGGGCACCTCCACTCCACTCAGCTTGGGCACATTCACTCCACTCTGTCTAGGCACATTGACTCCCATTCAGCCTGGGATCATTCACTCCACTCAGCCTGGGCACATTCACTCCACTCAGCCTGGGCACTTCCAGTCCCACTCTGCCTGGGGACCTGCACTCCACTCAGCCTGGGCACCTCCAATCCACTCAGCCTGGGCACATTCTCTCCAGTCAGCCTGGGCACATTCACTCCACTCAGCCTGGGCACATTCACTCCACTCAGCCTGGGCACATTCACTCCACTCAGCCAGGGCACATTCACTCCACTCAGCCTGGGCACTTCCAGTCCCACTCTGCCCAGGAACCTCCACTCCCACTCTGACTGGGAACCTCCGCTACTCCTCTCCACACCCGGCTCTCCACCCGACTCACGGGGGCCCACTCTTAAGCCCTCCCGCCGCAAGTAATAGGCCCTTTGCCCGGGCGGAAAGTGAACCGCGGAACTGTGTCCCGCCCTCAATTCTCGTCCGATCGGAACGCGGTTTGGACCCGTTCTCCTGGGCGGCCTCGCAGCCCCTCCAGACCCAGCCAGTTAGCTCCAAGGGGCCGCCCCGAGCACGGGGAGGTGTGACACTTGACGCTTTGGCGCAACGGTGCCCGCGCCACGAGCCAAAAAGCGCCCCCCTCTCTCCGCGCCCATTCAAGGCAATGGGGAAACGCACGTTTCGGGCTCCGGCGGCTGGGCACATTCACTCCACTCTGTCTAGGCACATTGACTCCCATTCAGCCTGGGCACATTCACTCCACTCCGCCTGGGCACTTCCAGTCCCACTCTGCCTGGGAACCTGCACTCCACTCGGCCTGGGCACCTCCACTCCAGTCAGCCTGGGCACATTCACTCCACTCAGCCTGGGCACTTCCAATCCCACTCTGCCTGGGAACCTGCACTCCACTCAGCCTGGGCACTTCCAGTCCCACTCTGCCTGGGAACCCCAACTCCATTCAGCCTGGGCACCTCCACTCCACTCAGCCTGGGCACATTCACTCCACTCAGCCTGGGCACTTCCAATCCCACTCTGCCTGGGAACCTGCACTCCACTCAGCCTGGGCACCTCCACTCAGCCTGGGCACATTCACTCCACTCAGCCTGGGCACTTCCAGTCCAGCTCTGCCTGGGAACCTGCACTCCACTCGGCTTGGGCACCTCCACTCCACTCAGCCTGGGCACATTCACTCCACTCAGCCTGGGCACTTCCAATCCCACTCTGCCTGGGTGCCTGCACTCTACTCAGCCTGGGCACCTCCACTCCACTCAGCCTGGCCACATTCACTCCACTCAGCCAGGGCACATTCACTCCACTCAGCCTGGGCACTTCCAGTCCCACTCTGCCCAGGAACCTCCACTCCCACTCTGACTGGGAACCTCCGCTACTCCTCTCCACACCCGGCTCTCCAACCGACTCACGGGGGCCCACTCTTAAGCCCTCCCGCCGCAAGTAATAGGCCCTTTGCCCGGGCGGAAAGTGAACCGTGGAACTGTGTCCCGCCCTCAATTCTCGTCCGATCGGAACGCGGTTTGGACCCGTTCTCCTGGGCGGCCTCGCAGCCCCTCCAGACCCAGCCAGTTAGCTCCAAGGGGCCGCCCCGAGCACGGGGAGGGGTGACACTGGACGCTTTGGCGCAACGGTGCCCGCGCCACGAGCCAAAAAGCGCACCCCTCTCTCCGCGCCCATTCAAGGCAATGGGGAAACGCAAGTTTCGGGCTCCGGCGGCTGGGCACATTCACTCCACTCTGTCTAGGCACATTGACTCCCATTCAGCCTGGGCACATTCACTCCACTCCGCCTGGGCACTTCCAGTCCCACTCTGCATGGGAACCTGCACTCCACTCGGCCTGGGCACCTCCACTCCAGTCAGCCTGGGCACATTCACTCCACTCAGCCTGGGCACTTCCAATCCCACTCTGCCTGGGAACCTGCACTCCACTCAGCCTGGGCACTTCCAGTCCCACTCTGCCTGGGAACCCCAACTCCATTCAGCCTGGGCACCTCCACTCCACTCAGCCTGGGCACATTCACTCCACTCAGCCAGGGCACTTCCAGTCCCTCTCTGCCTGGGAACCCCAACTCCACTCAGCCTGGGCACCTCCACTCCACTCAGCTTGGGCACATTCACTCCACTCTGTCTAGGCACATTGACTCCCATTCAGCCTGGGATCATTCACTCCACTCAGCCTGGGCACATTCACTCCACTCAGCCTGGGCACTTCCAGTCCCACTCTGCCTGGGGACCTGCACTCCACTCAGCCTGGGCACCTCCAATCCACTCAGCCTGGGCACATTCTCTCCAGTCAGCCTGGGCACATTCACTCCACTCAGCCTGGGCACATTCACTCCACTCAGCCTGGGCACATTCACTCCACTCAGCCAGGGCACATTCACTCCACTCAGCCTGGGCACTTCCAGTCCCACTCTGCCCAGGAACCTCCACTCCCACTCTGACTGGGAACCTCCGCTACTCCTCTCCACACCCGGCTCTCCACCCGACTCGCGGGGGCCCACTCTTAAGCCCTCCCGCCGCAAGTTATAGGCCCTTTGCCCTGGCGGAAAGTGAACCGCGGAACTGTGTCCCGCCCTCAATTCTCGTCCGATCGGAACGCGGTTTGGACCCGTTCTCCTGGGCGGCCTCGCAGCCCCTCCAGACCCAGCCAGTTAGCTCCAAGGGGCCGCCCCGAGCACGGGGAGGTGTGACACTTGACGCTTTGGCGCAACGGTGCCCGCGCCACGAGCCAAAAAGCGCCCCCCTCTCTCCGCGCCCATTCAAGGCAATGGGGAAACGCACGTTTCGGGCTCCGGCGGCCGGGCACATTCACTCCACTCTGTCTAGGCACATTGACTCCCATTCAGCCTGGGCACATTCACTCCACTCCGCCTGGGCACTTCCAGTCCCACTCTGCCTGGGAACCTGCACTCCACTCGGCCTGGGAACCTCCACTCCACTCAGCCTGGGCACATTCACTCCACTCAGCCTTGGCACTTCCAGTCCCACTCTGCCAGGGAACCCCAACTCCACTCAGCCTGGGCACCTCCACTCCACTCAGCCTGGGCACATTCACTCCACTCAGCCTGGGCACTTCCAGTCCCACTCTGCCTGGGAACCTGCACTCCACTCAGCCTGGGCACCTCCAATCCACTCAGCCTGGGCACATTCTCTCCAGTCAGCCTGGGCACATTCACTCCACTCAGCCTGGGCACCTCCACTCCACTCAGCCTGGCCACATTCACTCCACTCAGCCAGGGCACATTCACTCCACTCAGCCTGGACACTTCCAGTCCCACTCTGCCCAGGAACCTCCACTCCCACTCTGAGTGGGAACCTCCGCTACTCCTCTCCACACCCGGCTCTCCACCCGACTCACGGGGGCCCACTCTTAAGCCCTCCCGCCGCAAGTAATAGGCCCTTTGCCCGGGCGGAAAGTGAACCGCGGAACTGTGTCTTGCCCTCAATTCTCGTCCGATCGGAACGCGGTTTCGACCCGTTCTCCTGGGCGGCCTCGCAGCCCCTCCAGACCCAGCCAGTTAGCTCCAAGGGGCCGCCCCGAGCACGGGGAGGGGTGACACTTGACGCTTTGGCGCAACGGTGCCCGCGCCACGAGCCAAAAAGCGCCCCCCTCTCTCCGCGCCCATTCAAGGCAATGGGGAAACGCACGTTTCGGGCTCCGGCGGCTGAGCACATTCACTCCACTCTGTCTAGGCACATTGACTCCCATTCAGCCTGGGCACATTCACTCCACTATGCCTGGGCACTTCCAGTCCCACTCTGCCTGGGAACCTGCACTCCACTCGGCCTGGGCATCTCCACTCCACTCAGCCTGGGCACATTCACTCCACTCAGCCTGGGCACTTCCAATCCCACTCTGCCTGGGAACCTGCAATCCACTCAGCCTGGGCACCTGCACTCCACTCAGCCTGGGTACCTTACTCCACTCAGCCTGGGCACTTCCAATCCCACTCTGCCTGGGAACCTGCACTCCACTCGGCCTGGGCACCTCCACTCCACTCAGCCTGGGCACATTCACTCCACTCAGCGTTGGCACTTCCAGTCCCACTCTGCCAGGGAACCCCAACTCCACTCAGCCTGGGCACCTCAACTCCACTCAGCCTGGGCACATTCACTCCACTCAGCCTGGGCACTTCCAGTCCCACTCTGTCAGGGAACACCAACTCTACTCAGCCTGGGCACCTCCACTCCACTCAGCCTGGGCACATTCACTCCACTCAGCCTGGGCACTTCCAATCCCACTCTGCCTGGGAACCTGCACTCGACTCAGCCTGGGCCCCTCCACTCCACTCAGCCTGGGTACATTCACTCCACTCAGCCTGGGCACTTCCAATCCCACTCTGCCTGGGAACCTGCACTCCACTCAGCCTGGGCACCTCCACTCAGCCTGGGCACCTCCACTCCATTCAGCCTGGGCACATTCACTCCACTCAACCTGGGCACTTCCAGTCCCACTCTCCTGGGAACCTGCACTCCACTCAGCCTGGGCACCTCCACTCCACTCAGCCTGGGTACCTTCACTCCACTCAGCCTTGGCACTTCCAGTCCCACTCTGCCAGGGAACCCCAACTCCACTCAGCCTGGGCACCTCCACTCCACTCAGCCTGGGCACATTCACTCCACTCAGCCTGGGCACTTCCAGTCCCACTCTGCCTGGGAACCTGCACTCCACTCAGTCTGGGCACCTCCACTCCATTCAGCCTGGGGCACATTCACTCCACTCAGCCTGGGCACTTTCAGTCCCACTCTGCCTGGGAACCTGCACTCCACTCGGCCTGGGCACCTCCACTCCACTCAGCCTTGGCACATTCACTCCACTCAGCCTTGGCACTTCCAGTCCCACTCTGCCAGGGAACCCCAACTCCACTCAGCCTGGGCACCTCCACTCCACTCAGCCTGGGCACATTCACTCCACTCAGCCTGGGCACTTCCAGTCCAGCTCTGCCTGGGAACCTGCACTCCACTCGGCTTGGGCACCTCCACTCCACTCAGCCTGGGCACATTCACTCCACTCAGCCTGGGCACTTCCAATCCCACTCTGCCTGGGTGCCTGCACTCTACTCAGCCTGGGCACCTCCACTCCACTCAGCCAGGGCACATTCACTCCACTCAGCCTGGGCACTTCCAGTCCCACTCTGCCCAGGAACCTCCACTCCCACTCTGACTGGGAACCTCCGCTACTCCTCTCCACACCCGGCTCTCCACCCGACTCGCGGGGGCCCACTCTTAAGCCCTCCCGCCGCAAGTTATAGGCCCTTTGCCCGGGCGGAAAGTGAACCGCGGAACTGTGTCCCGCCCTCAATTCTCGTCCGATCGGAACGCGGTTTGGACCCGTTCTCCTGGGCGGCCTCGCAGCCCCTCCAGACCCAGCCAGTTAGCTCCAAGGGGCCGCCCCGAGAACGGGGAGGTGTGACACTTGACGCTTTGGGTACTTCCAATCCCATTCTGCTGGGAACCTGCACTCCACTCAGCCTGGGAACCTCCACTCCACGCAGCCTGGGCACATTCACTCCACTCAGCCAGGGCACTTCCAGTCCCTCTCTGCCTGGGAACCCCAACTCCACTCAGCCTGGGCACCTCCACTCCACTCAGCCTGGGCACATTCACTCCACTCAGCCTTGGCACTTCCAGTCCCACTCTGCCAGGGACCCCCAACTCCACTCAGCCTGGGCACCTCCACTCCACTCAGCCTGGGCACATTCACTCCACTCAGCCTGGGCACTTCCAGTCCCACTCTGCCTGGGAACCTGCACTCCACTCGGCCTGGGCAGCTCCACTCCACTCAGCCTGGGCACATTCACTCCACTCAGCGTTGGCACTTCCAGTCCCACTCTGCCAGGGAACCCCAACTCCACTCAGCCTGGGCACCTCCACTCCACTCAGCCTGGGCACATTCACTCCACTCACCGTTGGCACTTCCAGTTCCACTCTGCCAGGGAACCCCAACTCCATTCAGCCTGGGCACCTCCACTCCACTCAGCCTGGGCACATTCACTCCACTCAGCCTGGGCACTTCCAATCCCACTCTGCCTGGGAACCTGCACTCCACTCAGCCTGGGCACCTCCACTCCATTCAGCCTGGGCACATTCACTCTACTCAGCCTGGGCACTTCCAGTCCCACTCTGCTGGGAGCCTGCACTCCACTCAGCCTGGGAACCTCCACTCCACGCAGCCTGGGCACATTCACTCCACTCAGCCAGGGCACTTCCAGTCCCTCTCTGCCTGGGAACCCCAACTCCACTCAGCCTGGGCACCTCCACTCCACTCAGCCTGGGCACATTCACTCCACTCTGTCTAGGCACATTGACTCCCATTCAGCCTGGGATCATTCACTCCCCTCAGCCTGGGCACATTCACTCCACTCAGCCTGGGCACTTCCAGTCCCACTCTGCCTGGGAACCTGCACTCCAATCAGCCTGGGCACCTCCACTCCACTCAGCCTGGGCACATTCACTCCACTCTGCCTGGGCACATTCACTCCACTCAGCCTGGGCACATTCACTCCACTCAGCCTGGGCACTTCCAGTCCCACTCTGCTGGGAGCCTGCACTCCACTCAGCCTGGGAACCTCCACTCCACGCAGCCTGGGCACTTCCAGTCCCACTCTGCCTGGGAACCTGCACTCCACTCAGCCTGGGCACCTCCAATCCACTCAGCCTGGGCACATTCACTCCACTCCGCCTGGGCACTTCCAGTCCAACTCTGCCTGGGAACCTGCACTCCACTCGGCCTGGGCACCTCCAGTCCACTCAGCCTGGGCACATTCACTCCACTCAGCCTTGGCACTTCCAGTCCCACTCTGCCAGGGAACCCCAACTCCACTCAGCCTGGGCACCTCCACTCCACTCAGCCTGGGCACATTCACTCCACTCAGCCTGGGCACTTCCAATCCCACTCTGCCTGGGAACCTGCACTCCACTCAGCCTGGGCACCTCCACTCCACTCAGCCTGGGTACATTCACTCCACTCAGCCTTGGCACTTCCAATCCCACTCTGCCTGGGAACCTGCACTCCACTCAGCCTGGGCACCTCCACTCCACTCAGCCTGGGCACATTCACTCCACTCAGCCTTGGCACTTCCAGTCCCACTCTGCCAGGGATCCCCAACTCCACTCAGCCTGGGCACCTCCACTCCACTCAGCCTGGGCAAATTCACTCCACTCAGCCTGGGTACTTCCAATCCCACTCTGCCTGGGAACCTGCACTCGACTCAGCCTGGGCCCCTCCACTCCCCTCAGCCTGGGTACATTCACTCCACTCAGCCTGGGCACTTCCAATCCCACTCTGCCTGGGAAACTGCACTCCACTCTGCCTGGGCACCTCCACTCAGCCTGGGCACCTCCACTCCATTCAGCCTGGGCACCTCCACTCCATTCAGCCTGGGCACATTCACTCCACTCAGCCTGGGCACTTCCAGTCCCACTCTGCTGGGAACCTGCACTCCACTCAGCCTGGGCACCTCCACTCCACTCAGCCTGGGTACCTTCACTCCACTCAGCCTGGGCACTTCCAGTCCCACTCTGCCTGGGAACCTGCACTCCACTCGGCCTGGGCACCTCCACTCCACTCAGCCTGGGCACATTCACTCCACTCAGCCTTGGCACTTCCAGTCCCACTCTGCCAGGGAACCCCAACTCCACTCAGCCTACGCACCTCCACTCCACTCAGCCTGGGCACATTCACTCCACTCAGCCTGGGCACTTCCAGTCCCACTCTGCCTGAGAACCTGCACTCCACTCGGCCTGGGCACCTCCACTCCACTCAGCCTGGGCACATTCACTCCACTCAGCCTGGGCACTTCCAATCCCACTCTGCCTGGGTGCCTGCACTCTACTCAGCCTGGGCACCTCCACTCCACTCAGCCTGGGCACATTCACTCCACTCAGCCTGGGCACTTCCAGTCCCACTCTGCCCAGGAACCTCCACTCCCACTCTGACTGGGAACCTCCGCTACTCCTCTCCACACCCGGCTCTCCACCCGACTCGCGGGGGCCCACTCTTAAGCCCTCCCGCCGCAAGTTATAGGCCCTATGCCCGGGCGGAAAGTGAACCGCGGAACTGTGTCCCGCCCTCAATTCTCGACCGATCGGAACGCGGTTTGGACCCGTTCTCCTGGGCGGCCTCGCAGCCCCTCCAGACCCAGCCAGTTAACTCCAAGGGGCCGCCCCAAGCACGGGGAGGTGTGACACTTGACGCTTTGGCGCAACGGTGCCCGCGCCACGAGCCAAAAAGCGCCCCCCTCTCTCCGCGCCCATTCAAGGCAATGGGGAAACGCACGTTTCGGCCTCCGGCGGCCGGGCACATTCACTCCACTCTGTCTAGGCACATTGACTCCCATTCAGCCTGGGCACATTCACTCCACTCAGCCTGGGCACTTCCAGTCCCACTCTGCCTGGGAACCTGCACTCCACTCAGCCTGGGCACCTCCACTCCATTCAGCCTGGGGACATTCACTCCACTCAGCCTGGGAACTTCCAATCCCACTCTGCCTGGGAACCAGCACTCCACTCAGCCTGGGCACCTCCACTCCACTCAGCCTGGGTACTTCCAATCCCATTCTGCTGGGAACCTGCACTCCACTCAGCCTGGGAACCTCCACTCCACGCAGCCTGGGCACATTCACTCCACTCAGCGAGGGCACTTCCAGTCCCTCTCTGCCTGGGAACCCCAACTCCACTCAGCCTGGGCACCTCCACTCCACTCAGCCTGGGCACATTCACTCCACTCTGTCTAGGCACATTGACTCCCATTCAGCCTGGGAACATTCACTCCACTCAGCCTGGGCACATTCACTCCACTCAGCCTGGGCACTTCCAGTACCACTCAGCCTGGGCACTTCCAATCCCACTCTGCCTGGGTGCCTGCACTCTACTCAGCCTGGGCACCTCCACTCCACTCAGCCTGGGCACATTCACTCCACTCAGCCAGGGCACATTCACTCCACTCAGCCTGGGCACTTCCAGTCCCACTCTGCCCAGGAACCTCCACTCCCACTCTGACTGGGAACCTCCGCTACTCCTCTCCACACCCGGCTCTCCACCCGACTCGCGGGGGCCCACTCTTAAGCCCTCCCGCCGCAAGTTATAGGCCCTATGCCCGGGCGGAAAGTGAACCGCGGAACTTTGTCCCGCCCTCAATTCTCGTCCGATCGGAACGCGGTTTGGACCCGTTCACCTGGGCGGCCTCGCAGCCCCTCCAGACCCAGCCAGTTAACTCCAAGGGGCCGCCCCGAGCACGGGGAGGTGTGACACTTCACGCTTTGGCGCAACGGTGCCCGCGCCACGAGCCAAAAAGCGCCCCCCTCTCTCCGCGCCCATTCAAGGCAATGGGGAAACGCACGTTTCGGGCTCCGGCGGCCGGGCACATTCACTCCACTCTGTCTAGGCACATTGACTCCCATTCAGCCTGGGCACATTCACTCCACTCCGCCTGGGCACTTCCAGTCCCACTCTGCCTGGGAACCTGCACTCCACTCGGCCTGGGCACCTCCACTCCAGTCAGCCTTGGCACATTCACTCCACTCAGCCTGGGCACTTCCAATCCCACTCTGCCAGGGAACCTGCACTCCACTCAGCCTGGGCACATGCAATCCACTCAGCCTGGGGACATTCACTCCACTCAGCCAGGGCACTTCCAGTCCCTCTCTGCCTGGGAACCCCAACTCCACTCAGCCTGGGCACCTCCACTCCACTCAGCCTGGGCACATTCACTCCACTCTGTCTAGGCACATTGACTCCCATTCAGCCTGGGAACATTCACTCCACTCAGTCTGGGCACATTCACTCCACTCAGCCTCGGCACTTCCAGTCCCACTCTGCCTGGGAACCTGCACTCCACACAGCCTGGGCACCTCCAATCCACTCAGCCTGGGCACATTCTCTCCAGTCAGCCTGGGCACATTCACTCCACTCAGCCAGGGCACATTCACTCCACTCAGCCTGGGCACATTCACTCCACTCAGCCTGGGCACTTCCAGTCCCACTCTGCCCAGGAACCTCCACTCCCACTCTGACTGGGAACCTCCGCTACTCCTCTCCACACTTGGCTCTCCACCCGACTCACGGGGGCCCACTCTTAAGCCCTCCCGCCGCAAGTAATAGGCCCTTTGCCCGGGCGGAAAGTGAACCGCGGAACTGTGTCCCGCCCTCAATTCTCGTCCGATCGGAACGCGGTTTGGACCCGTTCTCCTGGGCGGCCTCGCAGCCCCTCCAGACCCAGCCAGTTAGCTCCAAGGGGCCGCCCCGAGCACGGGGAGGGGTGACACTTGACGCTTTGGCGCAATGGTGCCCGCGCCACGAGCCAAAAAGCGCCCCCCTCTCTCCGCGCCCATTCAAGGCAATGGGGAAACGCACGTTTCGGGCTCCGGCGGCTGGGCACATTCACTCCACTCTGTCTAGGCACATTGACTCCCATTCAGCCTGGGCACATTCACTCCACTCCGCCTGGGCACTTCCAGTCCCACTCTGCCTGGGAACCTGCACTCCACTCGGCCTGGGCACCTCCACTCCACTCAGCCTGGGCACATTCACTCCACTCAGCCTTGGCACTTCCAGTCCCACTCTGCCAGGGAACCCCAACTCCACTCAGCCTGGGCACCTCCACTCCACTCAGCCTGGGCACATTCACTCGACTCAGCCTGGGCACTTCCAATCCCACTCTGCCTGGGAACCTGCACTCCACTCAGCCTGGGCACCTCCACTCCACTCAGCCTGGGTACATTCACTCCACTCAGCCTGGGCACTTCCAATCCCACTCTGCCTGGGAACCTGCACTCCACTCAGCCTGGGCACCTCCACTCCACTCAGCCTGGGCACATTCACTCCACTCAGCCTTGGCACTTCCAGTCCCACTCTGACAGGGACCCCCAACTCCACTCAGCCTGGGCACCTCCACTCCACTCAGCCTGGGCACATTCACTCCACTCAGCCTGGGCACTTCCAGTCCCACTCTGCCTGGGAACCTGCACTCCACTCGGCCTGGGCACCTCCACTCCACTCAGCCTGGCCACATTCACTCCACTCAGCCAGGGCACATTCACTCCACTCAGCCTGGGCACTTCCAGTCCCACTCTGCCTGGGAACCTGCACTCCACTCAGCCTGGGCACCTCCAATCCACTCAGCCTGGGCACATTCTCTCCAGTCAGCCTGGGCACATTCACTCCACTCAGCCTGGGCACCTCCACTCCACTCAGCCTGGGCACTTCCAATCCCACTCTGCCTGGGAACCTGCACTCCACTCAGCCTGGGCACCTCCACTCCACTCAGCCTGGGTACTTCCAATCCCACTCTGCTGGGAACCTGCACTCCACTCAGCCTGGGAACCTCCACTCCACGCAGCCTGGGCACATTCACTCCACTAAGCCAGGGCACTTCCAGTCCCTCTCTGCCTGGGAACCCCAACTCCACTCAGCCTGGGCACCTCCACTCCACTCAGCCTGGGCACATTCACTCCACTCTGTCTAGGCACATTGACTCCCATTCAGCCTGGGAACATTCACTCCACTCAGCCTGGGCACATTCACTCCACTCAGCCTGGGCACTTCCAGTCCCACTCTGCCTGGGAACCTGCACTCCACTCAGGCTGGGCACCTCCAATCCACTCAGCCTGGGCACATTCTCTCCAGTCAGCCTGGGCACATTCACTCCACTCAGCCTGGGCACATTCACTCCACTCAGCCTGGGCACTTTCACTCCACTCAGCCTGGGCACTTCCAATCCCACTCTGCCTGGGAACCTGCACTCCACTCAGCCTGGGCTCCTCCACTCCACTCAGCCTCGGCACATTCACTCCACTCTGCCTGGGCACATTCACTCCACTCAGCCTGGGCACATTCACTCCACTCAGCCTGGGCTCTTCCAGTCCCACTCTGCTGGGAACCTGCACTCCACTCAGCCTGGGCACCTCCACTCCACTCAGCCTGGGCACATTCACTCCACTCTGTCTAGGCACATTGACTCCCATTCAGCCTGGGAACATTCACTCCACTCAGCCTGGGCACATTCACTCCACTCAGCCTGGGCACATTCACTCCACTCTGACTAGGCACATTGACTCCCATTCAGCCTGGGAACATTCACTCCACTCAGCCTGGGCACATTCACTCCACTCAGCCTGGGCACTTCTAGTCCCACTCTGCTGGGAACCTGCAATCCACTCAGCCTGGGAACCTCCACTCCACGCAGCCTGGGCACATTCACTCCACTCAGCCAGGGCACTTCCAGTCCCTCTCTTCCTGGGAACCCCAACTCCACTCAGCCTGGGCACCTCCACTCCACTCAGCCTGGGCACATTCACTCCACTCTGTCTAGGCACATTGACTCCCATTCAGCCTGGGAACATTCACTCCACTCAGCCTGGGCACATTCACTCCACTCAGCCTGGGCACATTCACTCCACTCTGACTAGGCACATTGACTCCCATTCAGCCTGGGAACATTCACTCCACTCAGCCTGGGCACATTCACTCCACTCAGCCTGGGCACTTCCAGCTCCACTCTGCCTGGGAACCTGCACTCCACTCAGCCTGGGCACCTCCAATCCACTCAGCCTGGGCACATTCTCTCCAGTCAGCCTGGGCACATTCACTCCACTCAGCCTGGGCACCTCCACTCCACTCAGCCTGGGCACTTCCAATCCCACTCTGCCTGGGAACCTGCACTCCACTCAGCCTGGGCACCTCCACTCCACTCAGCCTGGGTACTTCCAATCCCACTCTGCTGGGAACCTGCACTCCACTCAGCCTGGGAACCTCCACTCCACGCAGCCTGGGCACATTCACTCCACTAAGCCAGGGCACTTCCAGTCCCTCTCTGCCTGGGAACCCCAACTCCACTCAGCCTGGGCACCTCCACTCCACTCAGCCTGGGCACATTCACTCCACTCTGTCTAGGCACATTGACTCCCATTCAGCCTGGGAACATTCACTCCACTCAGCCTGGGCACATTCACTCCACTCAGCCTGGGCACTTCCAGTCCCACTCTGCCTGGGAACCTGCACTCCACTCAGCCTGGGCACCTCCAATCCACTCAGCCTGGGCACATTCTCTCCAGTCAGCCTGGGCACATTCACTCCACTCAGCCTGGGCACATTCACTCCACTCAGCCTGGGCACTTTCACTCCACTCAGCCTGGGCACTTCCAATCCCACTCTGCCTGGGAACCTGCACTCCACTCAGCCTGGGCTCCTCCACTCCACTCAGCCTCGGCACATTCACTCCACTCTGCCTGGGCACATTCACTCCACTCAGCCTGGGCACTTCCAATCCCACTCTGCCAGGGAACCTGCACTCCACTCAGCCTGGGCACATTCACTCCACTCAGCCAGGGCACAGTCACTCCACTCAGCCTGGGCACTTCCAGTCCCACTCTGCCTGGGAACCTGCACTCCACTCAGCCTGGGCACCTCCAATCCACTCAGCCTGGGCACATTCACTCCACTCAGCCTTGGCACTTCCAGTCCCACTCTGACAGGGACCCCCAACTCCACTCAGCCTGGGCACCTCCACTCCACTCAGCCTGGGCACATTCACTCCACTCAGCCTGGGCACTTCCAATCCCACTCTGCCTGGGAACCTGCACTCCACTCAGCCTGGGCACCTCCACTCCACTCAGCCTGGGTACATTCACTCCACTCAGCCTGGGCACTTCCAATCCCACTCTGCCTGGGAACCTGCACTCCACTCAGCCTGGGCACCTCCACTCCACTCAGCCTGGGCACATTCACTCCACTCAGCCTGGGCACTTCCAGTCCCTCTCTGCCTGGGAACCCCAACTCCACTCAGCCTGGGCACCTCCACTCCACTCAGCCTGGGCACATTCACTCCACTCTGTCTAGGCACATTGACTCCCATTCAGCCTGGGATCATTCACTCCACTCAGCCTGGGCACATTCACTCCACTCAGCCTGGGCACTTCCAGTCCCACTCTGCCTGGGAACCTGCACTCCACTCAGCCTGGGCACCTCCAATCCACTCAGCCTGGGCACATTCTCTCCAGTCAGCCTGGGCACATTCACTCCACTCAGCCTGGGCACATTCACTCCACTCAGCCTGGGCACATTCATTCCACTCAGCCAGGGCACATTCACTCCACTCAGCCTGGGCACTTCCAGTCCCACTCTGCCCAGGAACCTCCACTCCCACTCTGACTGGGAACCTCCGCTACTCCTCTCCACACCCGGCTCTCCACCCGACTCGCGGGGGCCCACTCTTAAGCCCTCCCGCCGCAAGTTATAGGCCCTTTGCCCGGGCGGACAGTGAACCGCGGAACTGTGTCCCGCCCTCAATTCTCGTCCGATCGGAACGCGGTTTGGACCCGTTCTCCTGGGCGGCCTCGCAGCCCCTCCAGACCCAGCCAGTTAGCTCCAAGGGGCCGCCCCGAGCACGGGGAGGGGTGACACTTGACGCTTTGGCGCAATGGTGCCCGCGCCACGAGCCAAAAAGCGCCCCCCTCTCTCCGCGCCCATTCAAGGCAATGGGGAAACGCACGTTTCGGGCTCCGGCGGCTGGGCACATTCACTCCACTCTGTCTAGGCACATTGACTCCCATTCAGCCTGGGCACATTCACTCCACTCCGCCTGGGCACTTCCAGTCCCACTCTGCCTGGGAACCTGCACTCCACTCGGCCTGGGCACCTCCACTCCACTCAGCCTGGGCACATTCACTCCACTCAGCCTTGGCACTTCCAGTCCCACTCTGCCAGGGAACCCCAACTCCACTCAGCCTGGGCACCTCCACTCCACTCAGCCTGGGCACATTCACTCGACTCAGCCTGGGCACTTCCAATCCCACTCTGCCTGGGAACCTGCACTCCACTCAGCCTGGGCACCTCCACTCCACTCAGCCTGGGTACATTCACTCCACTCAGCCTGGGCACTTCCAATCCCACTCTGCCTGGGAACCTGCACTCCACTCAGCCTGGGCACCTCCACTCCACTCAGCCTGGGCACATTCACTCCACTCAGCCTTGGCACTTCCAGTCCCACTCTGACAGGGACCCCCAACTCCACTCAGCCTGGGCACCTCCACTCCACTCAGCCTGGGCACATTCACTCCACTCAGCCTGGGCACTTCCAGTCCCACTCTGCCTGGGAACCTGCACTCCACTCGGCCTGGGCACCTCCACTCCACTCAGCCTGGCCACATTCACTCCACTCAGCCAGGGCACATTCACTCCACTCAGCCTGGGCACTTCCAGTCCCACTCTGCCCAGGAACCTCCACTCCCACTCTCACTGGGAACCTCCGCTACTCCTCTCCACACCCGGCTCTCCACCCGACTCGCGGGGGCCCACTCTTAAGCCCTCCCGCCGCAAGTTATAGGCCCTTTGCCCGGGCGGAAAGTGAACCGCGGAACTGTGTCCCGCCCTCAATTCTCGTCCGATCGGAACGCGGTTTGGACCCGTTCTCCTGGGCGGCCTCGCAGCCCCTCGAAACCCCGCTGGTTAGCTCCAAGGGGCCGCCCCGAGCACGGGGAGGTGTGACACTTGACGCTTTGGCGCAACGGTGACCGCGCCACGAACAAAAAATGCCCCCCTCTCTCCGCGCCCATTCAAGGCAATGGGGAAACGCACGTTTCGGGCTCCGGCGGCCGGGCACATTCACTCCACTCTGTCTAGGCACATTGACTCCCATTCAGCCTGGGCACATTCACTCCACTCCGCCTGGGCACTTCCAGTCCCACTCTGCCTGGGAACCTGCACTCCACTCGGCCTGGGCACCTCCACTCCACTCAGCCTGGGCACATTCACTCCACACAGCCTTGGCACTTCCAGTCCCACTCTGCCAGGGAACCCCAACTCCACTCAGCCTGGGCACCTCCACTCCACTCAGCCTGGGCACATTCACTCCACTCCGCCTGGGCACTTCCAATCCCACTCTGCCTGGGAACCTGCACTCCACTCAGCCTGGGCACCTCCACTCCACCCAGCCTGGGCACATTCACTCCACTCTGCCTGGGCTCATTCACTCCACTCAGCCTGGGCACATTCACTCCACTCAGCCTGGGCACTTCTAGTCCCACTCTGCTGGGAACCTGCAATCCACTCAGCCTGGGAACCTCCACTCCACGCAGCCTGGGCACATTCACTCCACTCAGCCAGGGCACTTCCAGTCCCTCTCTTCCTGGGAACCCCAACTCCACTCAGCCTGGGCACCTCCACTCCACTCAGCCTGGGCACATTCACTCCACTCTGTCTAGGCACATTGACTCCCATTCAGCCTGGGAACATTCACTCCACTCAGCCTGGGCACATTCACTCCACTCAGCCTGGGCACATTCACTCCACTCTGACTAGGCACATTGACTCCCATTCAGCCTGGGAACATTCACTCCACTCAGCCTGGGCACATTCACTCCACTCAGCCTGGGCACTTCCAGCTCCACTCTGCCTGGGAACCTGCACTCCACTCAGCCTGGGCACCTCCAATCCACTCAGCCTGGGCACATTCTCTCCAGTCAGCCTGGGCACATTCACTCCACTCAGCCTGGGCACCTCCACTCCACTCAGCCTGGGCACTTCCAATCCCACTCTGCCTGGGAACCTGCACTCCACTCAGCCTGGGCACCTCCACTCCACTCAGCCTGGGTACTTCCAATCCCACTCTGCTGGGAACCTGCACTCCACTCAGCCTGGGAACCTCCACTCCACGCAGCCTGGGCACATTCACTCCACTAAGCCAGGGCACTTCCAGTCCCTCTCTGCCTGGGAACCCCAACTCCACTCAGCCTGGGCACCTCCACTCCACTCAGCCTGGGCACATTCACTCCACTCTGTCTAGGCACATTGACTCCCATTCAGCCTGGGAACATTCACTCCACTCAGCCTGGGCACATTCACTCCACTCAGCCTGGGCACTTCCAGTCCCACTCTGCCTGGGAACCTGCACTCCACTCAGCCTGGGCACCTCCAATCCACTCAGCCTGGGCACATTCTCTCCAGTCAGCCTGGGCACATTCACTCCACTCAGCCTGGGCACATTCACTCCACTCAGCCTGGGCACTTTCACTCCACTCAGCCTGGGCACTTCCAATCCCACTCTGCCTGGGAACCTGCACTCCACTCAGCCTGGGCTCCTCCACTCCACTCAGCCTCGGCACATTCACTCCACTCTGCCTGGGCACATTCACTCCACTCAGCCTGGGCACATTCACTCCACTCAGCCTGGGCTCTTCCAGTCCCACTCTGCTGGGAACCTGCACTCCACTCAGCCTGGGCACCTCCACTCCACTCAGCCTGGGCACATTCACTCCACTCAGCCTGGGCACTTCCAATCCCACTCTGCCAGGGAACCTGCACTCCACTCAGCCTGGGCACATTCACTCCACTCAGCCAGGGCACAGTCACTCCACTCAGCCTGGGCACTTCCAGTCCCACTCTGCCTGGGAACCTGCACTCCACTCAGCCTGGGCACCTCCAATCCACTCAGCCTGGGCACATTCACTCCACTCAGCCTTGGCACTTCCAGTCCCACTCTGACAGGGACCCCCAACTCCACTCAGCCTGGGCACCTCCACTCCACTCAGCCTGGGCACATTCACTCCACTCAGCCTGGGCACTTCCAATCCCACTCTGCCTGGGAACCTGCACTCCACTCAGCCTGGGCACCTCCACTCCACTCAGCCTGGGTACATTCACTCCACTCAGCCTGGGCACTTCCAATCCCACTCTGCCTGGGAACCTGCACTCCACTCAGCCTGGGCACCTCCACTCCACTCAGCCTGGGCACATTCACTCCACTCAGCCTGGGCACTTCCAGTCCCTCTCTGCCTGGGAACCCCAACTCCACTCAGCCTGGGCACCTCCACTCCACTCAGCCTGGGCACATTCACTCCACTCTGTCTAGGCACATTGACTCCCATTCAGCCTGGGATCATTCACTCCACTCAGCCTGGGCACATTCACTCCACTCAGCCTGGGCACTTCCAGTCCCACTCTGCCTGGGAACCTGCACTCCACTCAGCCTGGGCACCTCCAATCCACTCAGCCTGGGCACATTCTCTCCAGTCAGCCTGGGCACATTCACTCCACTCAGCCTGGGCACATTCACTCCACTCAGCCTGGGCACATTCATTCCACTCAGCCAGGGCACATTCACTCCACTCAGCCTGGGCACTTCCAGTCCCACTCTGCCCAGGAACCTCCACTCCCACTCTGACTGGGAACCTCCGCTACTCCTCTCCACACCCGGCTCTCCACCCGACTCGCGGGGGCCCACTCTTAAGCCCTCCCGCCGCAAGTTATAGGCCCTTTGCCCGGGCGGACAGTGAACCGCGGAACTGTGTCCCGCCCTCAATTCTCGTCCGATCGGAACGCGGTTTGGACCCGTTCTCCTGGGCGGCCTCGCAGCCCCTCCAGACCCAGCCAGTTAGCTCCAAGGGGCCGCCCCGAGCACGGGGAGGGGTGACACTTGACGCTTTGGCGCAATGGTGCCCGCGCCACGAGCCAAAAAGCGCCCCCCTCTCTCCGCGCCCATTCAAGGCAATGGGGAAACGCACGTTTCGGGCTCCGGCGGCTGGGCACATTCACTCCACTCTGTCTAGGCACATTGACTCCCATTCAGCCTGGGCACATTCACTCCACTCCGCCTGGGCACTTCCAGTCCCACTCTGCCTGGGAACCTGCACTCCACTCGGCCTGGGCACCTCCACTCCACTCAGCCTGGGCACATTCACTCCACTCAGCCTTGGCACTTCCAGTCCCACTCTGCCAGGGAACCCCAACTCCACTCAGCCTGGGCACCTCCACTCCACTCAGCCTGGGCACATTCACTCGACTCAGCCTGGGCACTTCCAATCCCACTCTGCCTGGGAACCTGCACTCCACTCAGCCTGGGCACCTCCACTCCACTCAGCCTGGGTACATTCACTCCACTCAGCCTGGGCACTTCCAATCCCACTCTGCCTGGGAACCTGCACTCCACTCAGCCTGGGCACCTCCACTCCACTCAGCCTGGGCACATTCACTCCACTCAGCCTTGGCACTTCCAGTCCCACTCTGACAGGGACCCCCAACTCCACTCAGCCTGGGCACCTCCACTCCACTCAGCCTGGGCACATTCACTCCACTCAGCCTGGGCACTTCCAGTCCCACTCTGCCTGGGAACCTGCACTCCACTCGGCCTGGGCACCTCCACTCCACTCAGCCTGGCCACATTCACTCCACTCAGCCAGGGCACATTCACTCCACTCAGCCTGGGCACTTCCAGTCCCACTCTGCCCAGGAACCTCCACTCCCACTCTCACTGGGAACCTCCGCTACTCCTCTCCACACCCGGCTCTCCACCCGACTCGCGGGGGCCCACTCTTAAGCCCTCCCGCCGCAAGTTATAGGCCCTTTGCCCGGGCGGAAAGTGAACCGCGGAACTGTGTCCCGCCCTCAATTCTCGTCCGATCGGAACGCGGTTTGGACCCGTTCTCCTGGGCGGCCTCGCAGCCCCTCGAAACCCCGCTGGTTAGCTCCAAGGGGCCGCCCCGAGCACGGGGAGGTGTGACACTTGACGCTTTGGCGCAACGGTGACCGCGCCACGAACAAAAAATGCCCCCCTCTCTCCGCGCCCATTCAAGGCAATGGGGAAACGCACGTTTCGGGCTCCGGCGGCCGGGCACATTCACTCCACTCTGTCTAGGCACATTGACTCCCATTCAGCCTGGGCACATTCACTCCACTCCGCCTGGGCACTTCCAGTCCCACTCTGCCTGGGAACCTGCACTCCACTCGGCCTGGGCACCTCCACTCCACTCAGCCTGGGCACATTCACTCCACACAGCCTTGGCACTTCCAGTCCCACTCTGCCAGGGAACCCCAACTCCACTCAGCCTGGGCACCTCCACTCCACTCAGCCTGGGCACATTCACTCCACTCCGCCTGGGCACTTCCAATCCCACTCTGCCTGGGAACCTGCACTCCACTCAGCCTGGGCACCTCCACTCCACCCAGCCTGGGCACATTCACTCCACTCTGCCTGGGCTCATTCACTCCACTCAGCCTGGGCACATTCACTCCACTCAGCCTGGGCACTTCTAGTCCCACTCTGCTGGGAACCTGCAATCCACTCAGCCTGGGAACCTCCACTCCACGCAGCCTGGGCACATTCACTCCACTCAGCCAGGGCACTTCCAGTCCCTCTCTTCCTGGGAACCCCAACTCCACTCAGCCTGGGCACCTCCACTCCACTCAGCCTGGGCACATTCACTCCACTCTGTCTAGGCACATTGACTCCCATTCAGCCTGGGAACATTCACTCCACTCAGCCTGGGCACATTCACTCCACTCAGCCTGGGCACATTCACTCCACTCTGACTAGGCACATTGACTCCCATTCAGCCTGGGAACATTCACTCCACTCAGCCTGGGCACATTCACTCCACTCAGCCTGGGCACTTCCAGTTCCACTCTGCCTGGGAACCTGCACTCCACTCAGCCTGGGCACCTCCAATCCACTCAGCCTGGGCACATTCTCTCCAGTCAGCCTGGGCACATTCACTCCACTCAGCCTGGGCACCTCCACTCCACTCAGCCTGGGCACTTCCAATCCCACTCTGCCTGGGAACCTGCACTCCACTCAGCCTGGGCACCTCCACTCCACTCAGCCTGGGTACTTCCAATCCCACTCTGCTGGGAACCTGCACTCCACTCAGCCTGGGAACCTCCACTCCACGCAGCCTGGGCACATTCACTCCACTAAGCCAGGGCACTTCCAGTCCCTCTCTGCCTGGGAACCCCAACTCCACTCAGCCTGGGCACCTCCACTCCACTCAGCCTGGGCACATTCACTCCACTCTGTCTAGGCACATTGACTCCCATTCAGCCTGGGAACATTCACTCCACTCAGCCTGGGCACATTCACTCCACTCAGCCTGGGCACTTCCAGTCCCACTCTGCCTGGGAACCTGCACTCCACTCAGCCTGGGCACCTCCAATCCACTCAGCCTGGGCACATTCTCTCCAGTCAGCCTGGGCACATTCACTCCACTCAGCCTGGGCACATTCACTCCACTCAGCCTGGGCACTTTCACTCCACTCAGCCTGGGCACTTCCAATCCCACTCTGCCTGGGAACCTGCACTCCACTCAGCCTGGGCTCCTCCACTCCACTCAGCCTCGGCACATTCACTCCACTCTGCCTGGGCACATTCACTCCACTCAGCCTGGGCACATTCACTCCACTCAGCCTGGGCTCTTCCAGTCCCACTCTGCTGGGAACCTGCACTCCACTCAGCCTGGGCACCTCCACTCCACTCAGCCTGGGCACATTCACTCCACTCAGCCTGGGCACTTCCAATCCCACTCTGCCAGGGAACCTGCACTCCACTCAGCCTGGGCACATTCACTCCACTCAGCCAGGGCACAGTCACTCCACTCAGCCTGGGCACTTCCAGTCCCACTCTGCCTGGGAACCTGCACTCCACTCAGCCTGGGCACCTCCAATCCACTCAGCCTGGGCACATTCACTCCACTCAGCCTTGGCACTTCCAGTCCCACTCTGACAGGGACCCCCAACTCCACTCAGCCTGGGCACCTCCACTCCACTCAGCCTGGGCACATTCACTCCACTCAGCCTGGGCACTTCCAATCCCACTCTGCCTGGGAACCTGCACTCCACTCAGCCTGGGCACCTCCACTCCACTCAGCCTGGGTACATTCACTCCACTCAGCCTGGGCACTTCCAATCCCACTCTGCCTGGGAACCTGCACTCCACTCAGCCTGGGCACCTCCACTCCACTCAGCCTGGGCACATTCACTCCACTCAGCCTGGGCACTTCCAGTCCCTCTCTGCCTGGGAACCCCAACTCCACTCAGCCTGGGCACCTCCACTCCACTCAGCCTGGGCACATTCACTCCACTCTGTCTAGGCACATTGACTCCCATTCAGCCTGGGATCATTCACTCCACTCAGCCTGGGCACATTCACTCCACTCAGCCTGGGCACTTCCAGTCCCACTCTGCCTGGGAACCTGCACTCCACTCAGCCTGGGCACCTCCAATCCACTCAGCCTGGGCACATTCTCTCCAGTCAGCCTGGGCACATTCACTCCACTCAGCCTGGGCACATTCACTCCACTCAGCCTGGGCACATTCACTCCACTCAGCCAGGGCACATTCACTCCACTCAGCCTGGGCACTTCCAGTCCCACTCTGCCCAGGAACCTCCACTCCCACTCTGACTGGGAACCTCCGCTACTCCTCTCCACACCCGGCTCTCCACCCGACTCGCGGGGGCCCACTCTTAAGCCCTCCCGCCGCAAGTTATAGGCCCTTTGCCCGGGCGGACAGTGAACCGCGGAACTGTGTCCCGCCCTCAATTCTCGTCCGATCGGAACGCGGTTTGGACCCGTTCTCCTGGGCGGCCTCGCAGCCCGTCCAGACCCAGCCAGTTAGCTCCAAGGGGCCGCCCCGAGCACGGGGAGGTGTGACACTTGACGCTTTGGCGCAACGGTGCCCGCGCCACGAGCCAAAAAGCGCCCCCCTCTCTCCGCGCCCATTCAAGGCAATGGGGAAACGCACGTTTCGGGCTCCGGCGGCCGGGCACATTCACTCCACTCTGTCTAGGCACATTGACTCCCATTCAGCCTGGGCACATTCACTCCACTCCGCCTGGGCACTTCCAGTCCCACTCTGCCAGGGAACCCCAACTCCACTCAGCTTGGGCACCTCCACTCCACTCAGCCTGGGCACATTCACTCCACTCAGCCTGGGCACTTCCAGTCCCATTCTGCCTGGGAACCTGCACTCCACTCAGCCTGGGCACCTCCAATCCACTCAGCCTGGGCACATTCTCTCCAGTCAGCCTGGGCACATTCACTCCACTCAGCCTGGGCACTTCCAATCCCACTCTGCCTGGGAACCTGCACTCCACTCAGCCTGGGCACCTCCACTCCACTCAGCCTGGGCACATTCACTCCACTCAGCCTGGGCACTTCCAGTCCCACTCTGCTGGGAGCCTGCACTCCACTCAGCCTGGGAATCTCCACTCCACGCAGCCTGGGCACTTCCAGTCCCACTCTGCCTGGGAACCTGCACTCCACTCAGCCTGGGCACCTCCAATCCACTCAGCCTGGGCACATTCACTCCACTCCGCCTGGGCACTTCCAGTCCAACTCTGCCTGGGAACCTGCACTCCACTCGGCCTGGGCACCTCCAGTCCACTCAGCCTGGGCACATTCACTCCACTCAGCCTTGGCACTTCCAGTCCCACTCTGCCAGGGAACCCCAACTCCACTCAGCCTAGGCACCTCCACTCCACTCAGCCTGGGCACATTCACTCCACTCAGCCTGGGCACTTCCAATCCCACTCTGCCTGGGAACCTGCACTCCACTCAGCCTGGGCACCTCCACTCCACTCAGCCTGGGTACATTCACTCCACTCAGCCTGGGCACTTCCAATCCCACTCTGCCTGGGAACCTGCACTCCACTCAGCCTGGGCACCTCCACTCCACTCAGCCTGGGCACATTCACTCCACTCAGCCTTGGCACTTCCAGTCCCACTCTGCCAGGGACCCCCAACTCCACTCAGCCTGGGCACCTCCACTCCACTCAGCCTGGGCAAATTCACTCCACTCAGCCTGGGTACTTCCAATCCCACTCTGCCTGGGAACCTGCACTCGACTCAGCCTGGGCCCCTCCACTCCCCTCAGCCTGGGTACATTCACTCCACTCAGCCTGGGCACTTCCAATCCCACTCTGCCTGGGAAACTGCACTCCACTCTGCCTGGGCACCTCCACTCAGCCTGGGCACCTCCACTCCATTCAGCCTGGGCACCTCCACTCCATTCAGCCTGGGCACATTCACTGCACTCAGCCTGGGCACTTCCAATCCCACTCTGCCTGGGAACCTGCACTCCACTCAGCCTGGGCACTTCCAGTCCCACTCTGCCTGGGAACCCCAACTCCATTCAGCCTGGGCACCTCCACTCCACTCAGCCTGGGCACATTCACTCCACTCAGACTGGGCACTTCCAATCACACTCTGCTGGGAGCCTGCACTCCACTCAGCCTGGGAACCTCCACTCCACGCAGCCTGGGCACATTCACTCCACTCAGCCAGGGCACTTCCAGTCCCTCTCTGCCTGGGAACCCCAACTCCACTCAGCCTGGGCACCTCCACTCCACTCAGCCTGGGCACATTCACTCCACTCTGTCTAGGCACATTGACTACCATTCAGCCTGGGAACATTCACTCCACTCAGCCTGGGCACATTCACTCCACTCAGCCTGGGCACTTCCAGTCCCACTCTGCCTGGGAACCTGCACTCCACTCAGCCTGGGCACCTCCAATCCACTCAGCCTGGGCACATTCTCTCCAGTCAGCCTGAGCACATTCACTCCACTCAGCCTGGGCACATTCACTCCACTCAGCCTAGGCACATTCACTCCACTCAGCCAGGGCACATTCACTCCACTCAGCCTTGTCACTTCCAGTCCCACTCTGCCAGGGAACCCCAACTCCACTCAGCCTGGGCACCTCCACTCCACTCAGCCTGGGCACATTCACTCCACTCAGCCTGGGCACTTCCAGTCCCACTCTGCCTGGGAACCTGCACTCCACTCAGCCTGGGCACCTCCAATCCACTCAGCCTGGGCACATTCTCTCCAGTCAGCCTGGGCACATTCACTCCACTCAGCCTGGGCACCTCCACTCCACTCAGCCTGGGCACATTCACTCCACTCTGTCTAGGCACATTGACTCCCATTCAGCCTGGGCACATTCACTCCACTCCGCCTGGGCACTTCCAGTCCCACTCTGCCTGGGAACCTGCACTCCACTCGGCCTGGGCACCTCCACTCCACTCAGCCTAGGCACATTCACTCCACTCAGCCTTGGCACTTCCAGTCCCACTCTGCCAGGGAACCCCAACTCCACTCAGCCTGGGCACCTCCACTCCACTCAGCCTGGGCACATTCACTCCACTCAGCCTGGGCACTTCCAATCCCACTCTGCCTGGGAACCTGCACTCCACTCAGCCTGGGCACCTCCACTCCACTCAGCCTGGGTACATTCACTCCACTCAGCCTGGGAACTTCCAGTCCCACTCTGCCAGGGACCCCCAACTCCACTCAGCCTGGGCACCTCCACTCCACTCAGCCTGGGCACATTCACTCCACTCAGCCTGGGCACTTCCAGTCCCACTCTGCCTGGGAACCTGCACTCCACTCGGCCTGGGCACCTCCACTCCACTCAGCCTGGGCACATTCACTCCACTCAGCCAGGGCACATTCACTCCACTCAGCCTGGGCACTTCCAGTCCCACTCTGCCCAGGAACCTCCACTCCCACTCTGACTGGGAACCTCCGCTACTCCTCTCCACACCCGGCTCTCCACCCGACTCGCGGGGGCCCACTCTTAAGCCCTCCCGCCGCAAGTTATAGGCCCTTTGCCCGGGCGGAAAGTGAACCGCGGAACTGTGTCCCGCCCTCAATTCTCGTCCGATCGGAACGCGGTTTGGACCCGTTCTCCTGGGCGGCCTCGCAGCCCCTCCAAACCCCGTTAGTTAGCTCCAAGGGGCCGCCCCGAGCACGGGGAGGTGTGACACTTGACGCTTTGGCGCAACGGTGACCGCGCCACGAGCCAAAAAGTGCCCCCCTCTCTCCGCGCCCATTCAAGGCAATGGGGAAACGCACGTTTCGGGCTCCGGCGGCCGGGCACATTCACTCCACTCTGTCTAGGCACATTGAATCCCATTCAGCCTGGGCACATTCACTCCACTCCGCCTGGGCACTTCCAGTCCCACTCTGCCTGGGAACCTGCACTCCACTCGGCCTGGGCACCTCCACTCCACTCAGCCTGGGCACATTCACTCCACTCAGCCTGGGCAGTTCCAATCCCACTCTGCCTGGGAACCTGCACTCCACTCAGCATGGGCACCTGCACTCCACTCAGCCTGGGTACATTACTCCACTCAGCCTGGGCACTTCCAATCCCACTCTGCCTGGGAACCTGCACTCCACTCAGCCTGGGCACCTCCACTCCACTCAGCCTGGGCACATTCACTCCACTCAGCGTTGGCACTTCCAGTCCCACTCTGCCAGGGAACCCCAACTCCACTCAGCCTGGGCACCTCCACTCCACTCAGCCTGGGCACATTCACTCCACTCACCGTTGGCACTTCCAGTCCCACTCTGTCAGGGAACCCCAACTCTACTCAGCCTGGGCACCTCCACTCCACTCAGCCTGGGCACATTCACTCCACTCAGCCTGGGCACTTCCAATCCCACTCTGCCAGGGAACCCCAACTCCACTCAGCCTGGGCCCCTCCACTCCACTCAGCCTGGGTACATTCACTCCACTCAGCCTGGGCACTTCCAATCCCACTCTGCCTGGGAACCTGCACTCCACTCAGCCTGGGCACCTCCACTCAGCCTGGGCACCTCCACTCCATTCAGCCTGGGCACATTCACTCCACTCAGCCTGGGCACTTCCAGTCCCACTCTGCTGGGAACCTGCACTCCACTCAGCCTGGGCACCTCCACTCCACTCAGCCTGGGTACCTTCACTCCACTCAGCCTTGGCACTTCCAGTCCCACTCTGCCAGGGAACCCCAACTCCACTCAGCCTGGGCACCTCCACTCCACTCAGCCTGGGCACATTCACTCCACTCAGCCTGGGCACTTCCAATCCCACTCTGCCAGGGAACCCCAACTCCACTCAGCCTGGGCACCTCCACTCCACTCAGCCTGGGCACATTCACTCCACTCAGCCTTGGCACTTCCAATCCCACTCTGCCTGGGAACCTGCACTCCACTCAGCCTGGGCACCTCCACTCCACTCAGCCTGGGTACCTTCACTCCACTCAGCCTTGGCACTTTCAGTCCCACTCTGCCAGGGAACCCCAACTCCACTCAGCCTGGGCACCTCCACTCCACTCAGCCTGGGCACATTCACTCCACTCAGCCTGGGCACTTTCAGTCCCACTCTGCCTGGGAACCTGCACTCCACTCGGCCAGGGCACCTCCACTCCACTCAGCCTGGGCACATTCACTCCACTCAGCCTGGGCACTTCCAGTCCCACTCTGCCAGGGAACCCCAACTCCACTCAGCCTGGGCACCTCCACTCCACTCAGCCTGGGCACATTCACTCCACTCAGCCTTGGCACTTCCAATCCCACTCTGCCTGGGAACCTGCACTCCACTCAGCCTGGGCACCTCCACTCCACTCAGCCTGGGTACCTTCACTCCACTCAGCCTTGGCACTTTCAGTCCCACTCTGCCAGGGAACCCCAACTCCACTCAGCCTGGGCACCTCCACTCCACTAAGCC
Source organism: Conger conger (assembly GCF_963514075.1). Taxonomy (NCBI): domain Eukaryota; kingdom Metazoa; phylum Chordata; class Actinopteri; order Anguilliformes; family Congridae; genus Conger; species Conger conger. Next base: position 56,862 of record NW_026890390.1, read on the forward strand.
TGGGCACATTCACTCCACTCAGCCTGGGCACTTTCAGTCCCACTCTGCCTGGGAACCTGCACTCCACTCGGCCAGGGCACCTCCACTCCACTCAGCCTGGGCACATTCACTCCACTCAGCCTTGGCACTTCCAGTCCCACTCTGCCAGGGAACCCCAACTCCACTCAGCCTGGGCACCTCCACTCCACTCAGCCTGGGCACATTCACTCCACTCAGCCTGGGCACTTCCAGTCCCACTCTGCCTGGGAACCTGCACTCCACTCGGCCTGGGCACCTCCACTCCACTCAGCCTGGGCACATTCACTCCACTCAGCCTGGGCACTTCCAATCCCACTCTGCCTGGGTGCCTGCACTCCACTCGGCCTGGGCACCTCCACTCCACTCAGCCTGGGCACATTCACTCCACTCAGCCTTGGCACTTCCAGTCCCACTCTGCCAGGGAACCCCAACTCCACTCAGCCTGGGCACCTCCACTCCACTCAGCCTGGGCACATTCACTCCACTCAGCCTGGGCACTTCCAGTCCCACTCTGCCTGGGAACCTGCACTCCACTCGGCCTGGGCTCCTCCACTCCACTCAGCCTGGGCACATTCACTCCACTCAGCCAGGGCACATTCACTCCACTCAGCCTGGGCACTTCCAGTCCCACTCTGCCCAGGAACCTCCACTCCCACTCTGACTGGGAACCTCCGCTACTCCTCTCCACACCCGGCTCTCCACCCGACTCGCGGGGGCCCACTCTTAAGCCCTCCCGCCGCAAGTTATAGGCCCTTTGCCCGGGCGGAAAGTGAACCGCGGAACTGTGTCCCGCCCTCAATTCTCGTCCGATCGGAACGCGGTTTGGACCCGTTCTCCTGGGCGGCCTCGCAGCCCCTCCAGACCCAGCCAGTTAGCTCCAAGGGGCCGCCCCGAGCACGGGGAGGTGTGACACTTGACGCTTTGGCGCAACGGTGCCCGCGCCACGAGCCAAAAAGCGCCCCCCTCTCTCCGCGCCCATTCAAGGCAATGGGGAAACGCACGTTTCGGGCTCCGGCGGCCGGGCACATTCACTCCACTCTGTCTAGGCACATTGACTCCCATTCAGCCTGGGCACATTCACTCCACTCCGCCTGGGCACTTCCAGTCCCACTCTGCCTGGGAACCTGCACTCCACTCGGCCTGGGCACCTCCACTCCAGTCAGCCTTGGCACATTCACTCCACTCAGCCTGGGCACTTCCAATCCCACTCTGCCAGGGAACCTGCACTCCACTCAGCCTGGGCACATGCAATCCACTCAGCCTGGGGACATTCACTCCACTCAGCCTGGGAACTTCCAATCCCACTCTGCCTGGGAACCAGCACTCCACTCAGCCTCGGCACCTCCACTCCCCTCAGCCTGGGTAATTCCAATCCCATTCTGCTGGGAACCTGCACTCCACTCAGCCTGGGAACCTCCACTCCACGCAGCCTGGGCACATTCACTCCACTCAGCCTGGGCACTTCCAGTCCCTCTCTGCCTGGGAACCCCAACTCCACTCAGCCTGGGCACCTCCACTCCACTCAGCCTGGGCACATTCACTCCACTCAGCCTTGGCACTTCCAGTCCCACTCTGCCAGGGACCCCCAACTCCACTCAGCCTGGGCACCTCCACTCCACTCAGCCTGGGCACATTCACTCCACTCAGCCTGGGCACTTCCAGTCCCACTCTGCCTGGGAACCTGCACTCCACTCGGCCTGGGCAGCTCCACTCCACTCAGCCTGGGCACATTCACTCCACTCAGCGTTGGCACTTCCAGTCCCACTCTGCCAGGGAACCCCAACTCCACTCAGCCTGGGCACCTCCACTCCACTCAGCCTGGGCACATTCACTCCACTCACCGTTGGCACTTCCAGTTCCACTCTGCCAGGGAACCCCAACTCCATTCAGCCTGGGCACCTCCACTCCACTCAGCCTGGGCACATTCACTCCACTCAGCCTGGGCACTTCCAATCCCACTCTGCCTGGGAACCTGCACTCAACTCAGCCTGGGCACCTCCACTCCATTCAGCCTGGGCACATTCACTCCACTCAGCCTGGGCACTTCCAGTCCCACTCTGCTGGGAGCCTGCACTCCACTCAGCCTGGGAACCTCCACTCCACGCAGCCTGGGCACATTCACTCCACTCAGCCAGGGCACTTCCACTCCCTCTCTGCCTGGGAACCCCAACTCCACTCAGCCTGGGCACCTCCACTCCACTCAGCCTGGGCACATTCACTCCACTCTGTCTAGGCACATTGACTCCCATTCAGCCTGGGATCATTCACTCCACTCAGCCTGGGCACATTCACTCCACTCAGCCTGGGCACTTCCAGTCCCACTCTGCCTGGGAACCTGCACTCCAATCAGCCTGGGCACCTCCACTCCACTCAGCCTGGGCACATTCACTCCACTCTGCCTGGGCACATTCACTCCACTCAGCCTGGGCACATTCACTCCACTCAGCCTGGGCACTTCCAGTCCCACTCTGCTGGGAGCCTGCACTCCACTCAGCCTGGGAACCTCCACTCCACGCAGCCTGGGCACATTCACTCCACTCAGCCTGGGCACTTCCAGTCCCACTCTGCCTGGGATCCTGCACTCCACTCGGCCTGGGCACCTCCACTCCACTCAGCCTTGGCACTTCCAGTCCCACTCTGCCTGGGAACCTGCACTCCACTCAGCCTGGGCACCTCCAATCCACTCAGCCTGGGCACATTCTCTCCAGTCAGCCTGGGCACATTCACTCCACTCAGCCTGGGCACCTCCACTCCACTCAGCCTGGCCACATTCACTCCACTCAGCCAGGGCACATTCACTCCACTCAGCCTGGGCACTTCCAGTCCCACTCTTCCCAGGAACCTCCACTCCCACTCTGACTGGGAACCTCCGCTACTCCTCTCCACACCCGGCTCTCCACCCGACTCACGGGGGCCCACTCTTAAGCCCTCCCGCCGCAAGTAATAGGCCCTTTGCCCGGGCGGAAAGTGAACCGCGGAACTGTGTCCCGCCCTCAATTCTCGTCCGATCGGAACGCGGTTTGGACCCGTTCTCCTGGGCGGCCTCGCAGCCCCTCCAGACCCAGCCAGTTAGCTCCAAGGGGCCGCCCCGAGCACGGGGAGGGGTGACACTTGACGCTTTGGCGCAACCGTTCCCGCGCCACGAGCCAAAAAGTGCCACCCTCTCTCCTCGCCCATTCAAGGCAATGGGGAAACGCACGTTTCGGGCTCCGGCGGCTGGGCACATTCACTCCACTCTGTCTAGGCACATTGACTCCCATTCAGCCTGGGCACATTCACTCCACTCCGCCTGGGCACTTCCAGTCCCACTCTGCCTGGGAACCTGCACTCCACTCTGCCTGGGCACCTCCACTCCAGTCAGCCTGGGCACATTCACTCCACTCAGCCTGGGCACTTCCAATCCCACTCTGCCTGGGAACCTGCACTCCACTCAGCCTGGGCACTTCCAGTCCCACTCTGCCTGGGAACCCCAACTCCATTCAGCCTGGGCACCTCCACTCCACTCAGCCTGGGCACATTCACTCCACTCAGCCTGGGCACTTCCAATCCCACTCTGCCTGGGAACCTGCACTCCACTCAGCCTGGGCACCTCCACTCAGCCTGGGCACCTCCACTCCATTCAGCCTGGGCACATTCACTCCACTCAGCCTTGGCACTTCCAGTCCCACTCTGCCAGGGAACCCCAACTCCACTCAGCCTGGACACCTCCACTCCACTCAGCCTGGGCACATTCACTCCACTCAGCCTGGGCACTTCCAATCCCACTCTGCCTGGGAACCTGCACTCCACTCAGCCTGGGCACCTCCACTCCACTCAGCCTGGGTACATTCACTCCACTCAGCCTGGGCACTTCCAATCCCACTCTGCCTGGGAACCTGCACTCCACTCAGCCTGGGCACTTCCAGTCCCACTCTGCCTGGGAACCCCAACTCCATTCAGCCTGGGCACCTCCACTCCACTCAGCCTGGGCACATTCACTCCACTCAGCCTGGGCACTTCCAATCCTACTCTGCCTGGGAACCTGCACTCCACTCAGCCTGGGCACCTCCACTCCATTCAGCCTGGGCACATTCACTCCACTCAGCCTGGGCACTTCCAGTCCCACTCTGCCTGGGAACCTGCACTCCAATCAGCCTGGGCACCTCCACTCCACTCCGCCAGGGCACATTCACTCCACTCTGCCTGGGCACCTCCACTCCACTCAGCCTGGGCACATTCACTCCACTCAGCCTGGGCACTTCCAATCCTACTCTGCCTGGGAACCTGCACTCCACTCAGCCTGGGCACCTCCACTCCATTCAGCCTGGGCACATTCACTCCACTCAGCCAGGGCACTTCCAGTCCCTCTCTGCCTGGGAACCCCAACTCCACTCAGCCTGGGCACCTCCACTCCACTCAGCCTGGGCACATTCACTCCACTCTGTCTAGGCACATTGACTCCCATTCAGCCTGGGATCATTCACTCCACTCAGCCTGGGCACATTCACTCCACTCAGCCTGGGCACTTCCAGTCCCACTCTGCCTGGGAACCTGCACTCCACTCAGCCTGGGCACCTCCAATCCACTCAGCCTGGGCACATTCTCTCCAGTCAGCCTGGGCACATTCACTCCACTCAGCCTGGGCACATTCACTCCACTCAGCCTGGGCACATTCACTCCACTCAGCCAGGGCACATTCACTCCACTCAGCCTGGGCACTTCCAGTCCCACTCTGCCCAGGAACCTCCACTCCCACTCTGACTGGGAACCTCCGCTACTCCTCTCCACACCCGGCTCTCCACCCGACTCGCGGGGGCCAACTCTTAAGCCCTCCCGCCGCAAGTTATAGGCCCTTTGCCCGGGCGGAAAGTGAACCGCGGAACTGTGTCCCGCCCTCAATTCTCGTCCGATCGGAACGCGGTTTGGACCCGTTCTCCTGGGCGGCCTCGCAGCCCCTCCAGACCCAGCCAGTTAGCTCCAAGGGGCCGCCCCGAGCACGGGGAGGTGTGACACTTGACGCTTTGGCGCAACGGTGCCCGCGCCACGAGCCAAAAAGCGCCCCCCTCTCTCCGCGCCCATTCAAGGCAATGGGGAAACGCACGTTTCGGGCTCCGGCGGCCGGGCACATTCACTCCACTCTGTCTAGGCACATTGACTCCCATTCAGCCTGGGCACATTCACTCCACTCCGCCTGGGCACTTCCAGTCCCACTCTGCCTGGGAACCTGCACTCCACTCGGCCTGGGCACCTCCACTCCACTCAGCCTGGGCACATTCACTCCACTCAGCCTTGGCACTTCCAGTCCCACTCTGCCAGGGAACCCCAACTCCACTCAGCCTGGGAACCTCCACTCCACGCAGCCTGGGCACATTCACTCCACTCAGCCTGGGCACTTCCAGTCCCACTCTGCCTGGGAACCTGCACTCCACTCAGCCTGGGCACCTCCAATCCACTCAGCCTGGGCACATTCTCTCCAGTCAGCCTGGGCACATTCACTCCACTCAGCCTGGGCACCTCCACTCCACTCAGCCTGGCCACATTCACTCCACTCAGCCAGGGCACATTCACTCCACTCAGCCTGGGCACTTCCAGTCCCACTCTGCCCAGGAACCTCCACTCCCACTCTGACTGGGAACCTCCGCTACTCCTCTCCACACCCGGCTCTCCACCCGACTCACGGGGGCCCACTCTTAAGCCCTCCCGCCGCAAGTAATAGGCCCTTTGCCCGGGCGGAAAGTGAACCGCGGAACTGTGTCCCGCCCTCAATTCTCGTCCGATCGGAACGCGGTTTGGACCCGTTCTCCTGGGCGGCCTCGCAGCCCCTCCAGACCCAGCCAGTTAGCTCCAAGGGGCCGCCCCGAGCATGGGGAGGTTTTACACTTGACGCTTTGGCGCAACGGTGCCCGCGCCACGAGCCAAAAAGCGCCCCCCTCTCTCCGCGCCCATTCAAGGCAATGGGGAAACGCACGTTTCGGGCTCCGGCGGCCGGGCACATTCACTCCACTCTGTCTAGGCACATTGACTCCCATTCAGCCTGGGCACATTCACTCCACTCCGCCTGGGCACTTCCAGTCCCACTCTGCCTGGGAACCTGCACTCCACTCGGCCTGGGCACCTCCACTCCACTCAGCCTGGGCACATTCACTCCACTCAGCCTTGGCACTTCCAGTCCCACTCTGCCAGGGAACCCCAACTCCACTCAGCCTGGGCACCTCCACTCCACTCAGCCTGGGCACATTCACTCCACTCAGCCTGGGCACTTCCAGTCCCACTCTGCCTGGGAACCTGCACTCCACTCAGCCTGGGCACCTCCAATCCACTCAGCCTGGGCACATTCTCTCCAGTCAGCCTGGGCACATTCACTCTACTCAGCCTGGGCACCTCCACTCCACTCAGCCTGGCCACATTCACTCCACTCAGCCAGGGCACATTCACTCCACTCAGCCTGGTCACTTCCAGTCCCACTCTTCCCAGGAACCTCCACTCCCACTCTGACTGGGAACCTCCGCTACTCCTCTCCACACCCGGCTCTCCACCCGACTCACGGGGGCCCACTCTTAAGCCCTCCCGCCGCAAGTAATAGGCCCTTTGCCTGGGCGGAAAGTGAACCGCGGAACAGTGTCCCGCCCTCAATTCTCGTCCGATCGGAACGCGGTTTGGACCCGTTCTCCTGGGCGGCCTCGCAGCCCCTCCAGACCCAGCCAGTTAGCTCCAAGGGGCCGCCCCGAGCACGGGGAGGGGTGACACTTGACGCTTTGGCGCAACGGTGCCCGCGCCACGAGCCAAAAAGCGCCCCCCTCCCTCCGCGCCCATTCAAGGCAATGGGGAAACGCACGTTTCGGGCTCCGGCGGCTGGGCACATTCACTCCACTCTGTCTAGGCACATTGACTCCCATTCAGCCTGGGCACATTCACTCCACTCCGCCTGGGCACTTCCAGTCCCACTCTGCCTGGGAACCTGCACTCCACTCGGCCTGGGCACCTCCACTCCAGTCAGCCTGGGTATATTCACTCCACTCAGCCTGGGCACTTCCAATCCCACTCTGCCTGGGAACCTGCACTCCACTCAGCCTGGGCACTTCCAGTCCCACTCTGCCTGGGAACCCCAACTCCATTCAGCCTGGGCACCTCCACTCCACTCAGCCTGGGCACATTCACTCCACTCAGCCTGGGCACTTCCAATCCCACTCTGCTGGGAGCCTGCACTCCACTCAGCCTGGGAACCTCCACTCCACGCAGCCTGGGCACATTCACTCCACTCAGCCAGGGCACTTCCAGTCCCTCTCTGCCTGGGAACCCCAACTCCACTCAGCCTGGGCACCTCCACTCCACTCAGCCTGGGCACATTCACTCCACTCTGTCTAGGCACATTGACTCCCATTCAGCCTGGGAACATTCACTCCACTCAGCCTGGGCACATTCACTCCACTCAGCCTGGGCACTTCCAGTCCCACTCTGCCTGGGAACCTGCACTCCACTCAGCCTGGGCACCTCCAATCCACTCAGCCTGGGCACATTCTCTCCAGTCAGCCTGAGCACATTCACTCCACTCAGCCTGGGCACATTCACTCCACTCAGCCTGGGCACATTCACTCCACTCAGCCAGGGCACATTCACTCCACTCAGCCTTGTCACTTCCAGTCCCACTCTGCCAGGGAACCCCAACTCCACTCAGCCTGGGCACCTCCACTCCACTCAGCCTGGGCACATTCACTCCACTCAGCCTGGGCACTTCCAGTCCCACTCTGCCTGGGAACCTGCACTCCACTCAGCCTGGGCACCTCCAATCCACTCAGCCTGGGCACATTCTCTCCAGTCAGCCTGGGCACATTCACTCCACTCAGCCTGGGCACCTCCACTCCACTCAGCCTGGCCACATTCACTCCACTCAGCCAGGGCACATTCACTCCACTCAGCCTGGGCACTTCCAGTCCCACTCTGCCCAGGAACCTCCACTCCCACTCTGACTGGGAACCTCCGCTACTCCTCTCCACACCCGGCTCTCCACCCGACTCACGGGGGCCCACTCTCAAGCCCTCCCGCCGCAAGTAATAGGCCCTTTGCCCGGGCGGAAAGTGAACCGCGGAACTGTGTCCCGCCCTCAATTCTCGTCCGATCGGAACGCGGTTTGGACCCGTTCTCCTGGGCGGCCTCGCAGCCCCTCCAGACCCAGCCAGTTAGCTCCAAGGGGCCGCCCCGAGCACGGGGAGGTGTGACACTTGATGCTTTGGCGCAACGGTGCCCGCGCCACGAGCCAAAAAGCGCCCCCCTCTCTCCGCGCCCATTCAAGGCAATGGGGAAACGCACGTTTCGGGCTCCGGCGGCTGGGCACATTCACTCCACTCTGTCTAGGCACATTGACTCCCATTCAGCCTGGGCACATTCACTCCACTCCGCCTGGGCACTTCCAGTCCCACTCTGCCTGGGAACCTGCACTCCACTCGGCCTGGGCACCTCCACTCCACTCAGCCTGGGCACATTCACTCCACTCAGCCTTGGCACTTCCAGTCAAACTCTGCCAGGGAACCCCAACTCCACTCAGCCTGGGCACCTCCACTCCACTCAGCCTGGGCAAATTCACTCCACTCAGCCTGGGCACTTCCAATCCCACTCTGCCTGGGAACCTGCACTCCACTCAGCCTGGGCACCTCCACTCCACTCAGCCTGGGTACATTCACTCCACTCAGCCCGGGCACTTCCAGTCCCACTCTGCCAGGGACCCCCAACTCCACTCAGCCTGGGCACCTCCACTCCACTCAGCCTGGGCACATTCACTCCACTCAGCCTGGGCACATTCACTCCACTCGGCCTGGGCACCTCCACTCCACTCAGCCTGGGCACATTCACTCCACTCAGCCAGGGCACATTCACTCCACTCAGCCAGGGCACATTCACTCCACTCAGCCTGGGCACTTCCAGTCCCACTCTGCCCAGGAACCTCCACTCCCACTCTGACTGGGAACCTCCGCTACTCCTCTCCACACCCGGCTCTCCACCCGACTCGCGGGGGCCCACTCTTAAGCCCTCCCGCCGCAAGTTATAGGCCCTTTGCCCGGGCGGAAAGTGAACCGCGGAACTGTGTCCCGCCCTCAATTCTCGTCCGATCGGAACGCGGTTTGGACCCGTTCTCCTGGGCGGCCTCGCAGCCCCTCCAAACCCCGTTAGTTAGCTCCAAGGGGCCGCCCCGAGCACGGGGAGGTGTGACACTTGACGCTTTGGCGCAACGGTGACCGCGCCACGAGCCAAAAAGTGCCCCCCTCTCTCCGCGCCCATTCAAGGCAATGGGGAAACGCACGTTTCGGGCTCCGGCGGCCGGGCACATTCACTCCACTCTGTCTAGGCACATTGAATCCCATTCAGCCTGGGCACATTCACTCCACTCCGCCTGGGCACTTCCAGTCCCACTCTGCCTGGGAACCTGCACTCCACTCGGCCTGGGCACCTCCACTCCACTCAGCCTGGGCACATTCACTCCACTCAGCCTGGGCACTTCCAATCCCACTCTGCCTGGGAACCTGCACTCCACTCAGCCTGGGCACCTGCACTCCACTCAGCCTGGGTACATTACTCCACTCAGCCTGGGCACTTCCAATCCCACTCTGCCTGGGAACCTGCACTCCACTCAGCCTGGGCACCTCCACTCCACTCAGCCTGGGCACATTCACTCCACTCAGCGTTGGCACTTCCAGTCCCACTCTGCCAGGGAACCCCAACTCCACTCAGCCTGGGCACCTCCACTCCACTCAGCCTGGGCACATTCACTCCACTCACCGTTGGCACTTCCAGTCCCACTCTGTCAGGGAACCCCAACTCTACTCAGCCTGGGCACCTCCACTCCACTCAGCCTGGGCACATTCACTCCACTCAGCCTGGGCACTTCCAATCCCACTCTGCCAGGGAACCTGCACTCGACTCAGCCTGGGCCCCTCCACTCCACTCAGCCTGGGTACATTCACTCCACTCAGCCTGGGCACTTCCAATCCCACTCTGCCTGGGAACCTGCACTCCACTCAGCCTGGGCACCTCCACTCAGCCTGGGCACCTCCACTCCATTCAGCCTGGGCACATTCACTCCACTCAGCCTGGGCACTTCCAGTCCCACTCTGCTGGGAACCTGCACTCCACTCAGCCTGGGCACCTCCACTCCACTCAGCCTGGGTACCTTCACTCCACTCAGCCTTGGCACTTCCAGTCCCACTCTGCCAGGGAACCCCAACTCCACTCAGCCTGGGCACCTCCACTCCACTCAGCCTGGGCACATTCACTCCACTCAGCCTGGGCACTTCCAATCCCACTCTGCCAGGGAACCCCAACTCCACTCAGCCTGGGCACCTCCACTCCACTCAGCCTGGGCACATTCACTCCACTCAGCCTTGGCACTTCCAATCCCACTCTGCCTGGGAACCTGCACTCCACTCAGCCTGGGCACCTCCACTCCACTCAGCCTGGGTACCTTCACTCCACTCAGCCTTGGCACTTTCAGTCCCACTCTGCCAGGGAACCCCAACTCCACTCAGCCTGGGCACCTCCACTCCACTCAGCCTGGGCACATTCACTCCACTCAGCCTGGGCACTTTCAGTCCCACTCTGCCTGGGAACGTGCACTCCACTCGGCCAGGGCACCTCCACTCCACTCAGCCTGGGCACATTCACTCCACTCAGCCTGGGCACTTCCAGTCCCACTCTGCTGGGAGCCTGCACTCCACTCAGCCTGGGAACCTCCACTCCACGCAGCCTGGGCACATTCACTCCACTCAGCCAGGGCACTTCCAGTCCCTCTCTGCCTGGGAACCCCAACTCCACTCAGCCTGGGCACCTCCACTCCACTCAGCCTGGGCACATTCACTCCACTCTGTCTAGGCACATTGACTCCCATTCAGCCTGGGATCATTCACTCCACTCAGCCTGGGCACATTCACTCCACTCAGCCTGGGCACTTCCAGTCCCACTCTGCCTGGGAACCTGCACTCCAATCAGCCTGGGCACCTCCACTCCACTCAGCCTGGGCACATTCACTCCACTCTGCCTGGGCACATTCACTCCACTCAGCCTGGGCACATTCACTCCACTCAGCCTGGGCACTTCCAGTCCCACTCTGCTGGGAGCCTGCACTCCACTCAGCCTGGGAACCTCCACTCCACGCAGCCAGGGCACATTCACTCCACTCAGCCTGGGCACTTCCAGTCCCACTCTGCCTGGGAACCTGCACTCCACTCGGCCTGGGCACCTCCACTCCACTCAGCCTTGGCACTTCCAGTCCCACTCTGCCAGGGAACCCCAACTCCACTCAGCCTGGGCACCTCCACTCCACTCAGCCTGTGCACATTCACTCCACTCAGCCTGGGCACTTCCAGTCCCACTCTGCCTGGGAACCTGCACTCCACTCAGCCTGGGCACCTCCAATCCACTCAGCCTGCGCACATTCTCTCCAGTCAGCCAGGGCACATTCACTCCACTCAGCCTGGGCACATTCACTCCACTCAGCCTGGGCACATTCACTCCACTCAGCCAGGGCACAGTCACTCCACTCAGCCTGGGCACTTCCAGTCCCACTCTGCCCAGGAACCTCCACTCCCACTCTGACTGGGAACCTCCGCTACTCCTCTCCACACCCGGCTCTCCACCCGACTCACGGGGGCCCACTCTTAAGCCCTCCCGCCGCAAGTAATAGGCCCTTTGCCCGGGCGGAAAGTGAACCGCGGAACTGTGTCCCGCCCTCAGTTCTCGTCCGATCGGAACGCGGTTTGGACCCGTTCTCCTGGGCAGCCTCGCAGCCCCTCCAGACCCAGCCAGTTAGCTCCAAGGGGCCGCCCCGAGCACGGGGAGGGGTGACACTTGACGCTTTGGCGCAACGGTGCCCGCGCCACGAGCTAAAAAGCGCCCCCCTCTCTCCGCGCCCATTCAAGGCAATGGGGAAACGCACGTTTCGGGCTCCGGCGGCTGGGCACATTCACTCCACTCTGTCTAGGCACATTGACTCCCATTCAGCCTGGGCACATTCACTCCACTCCGCCTGGGCACTTCCAGTCCCACTCTGCCTGGGAACCTGCACTCCACTCGGCCTGGGCACCTCCACTCCACTCAGCCTGGGCACATTCACTCCACTCAGCCTTGGCACTTCCAGTCTCACTCTGCCAGGGAACCCCAACTCCACTCAGCCTGGGCACCTCCACTCCACTCAGCCTGGGCACATTCACTCCACTCAGCCTGGGCACTTCCAATCCCACTCTGCCTGGGAACCTGCACTCCACTCAGCCTGGGCACCTCCACTCCACTCAGCCTGGGTACATTCACTCCACTCAGCCTGGGCACTTCCAGTCCCACTCTGCCAGGGACCCCCAACTCCACTCAGCCTGGGCACCTCCACTCCACTCAGCCTGGGCACATTCACTCCACTCCGCCTAGGCACTTCCAGTCCCACTCTGCCTGGGAACCTGCACTCCACTCGGCCTGGGCACCTCCACTCCACTCAGCCTGGGCACATTCACTCCACTCAGCCAGGGCACATTCACTCCACTCAGCCTGGGCACTTCCAGTCCCACTCTGCCCAGGAACCTCCACTCCCACTCTGACTGGGAACCTCCGCTACTCCTCTCCACACCCGGCTCTCCACCCGACTCGCGGGGGCCCACTCTTAAGCCCTCCCGCCGCAAGTTATAGGCCCTTTGCCCGGGCGGAAAGTGAACCGCGGAACTGTGTCCCGCCCTCAATTCTCGTCCGATCGGAACGCGGTTTGGACCCGTTCTCCTGGGCGGCCTCGCAGCCCCTCCAGACCCAGCCAGTTAACTCCAAGGGGCCGCCCCGAGCACGGGGAGGTGTGACACTTGACGCTTTGGCGCAACGGTGCCCGCGCCACGAGCCAAAAAGCGCCCCCCTCTCTCCGCGCCCATTCAAGGCAATGGGGAAACGCACGTTTCGGGCTCCGGCGGCTGGGCACATTCACTCCACTCTGTCTAGGCACATTGACTCCCATTCAGCCTGGGCACATTCACTCCACTCCGCCTGGGCACTTCCAGTCCCACTCTGCCTGGGAACCTGCACTCCACTCGGCCTGGGCACCTCCACTCCAGTCAGCCTGGGCACATTCACTCCACTCAGCCTGGGCACTTCCAATCCCACTCTGCCTGGGAACCTGCACTCCACTCAGCCTGGGCACTTCCAGTCCCACTCTGCCTGGGAACCCCAACTCCATTCAGCCTGGGCACCTCCACTCCACTCAGCCTGGGCACATTCACTCCACTCAGCCTGGGCACTTCCAATCCCACTCTGCCTGGGAACCTGCACTCCACTCAGCCTGGGCAACTCCACTCAGCCTGGGCACATTCACTCCACTCAGCCTGGGCACTTCCAGTCCAACTCTGCCTGGGAACCTGCACTCCACTCGGCTTGGGCACCTCCACTCCACTCAGCCTGGGCACATTCACTCCACTCAGCCTGGGCACTTCCAATCCCACTCTGCCTGGGTGCCTGCACTCTACTCAGCCTGGGCACCTCCACTCCACTCAGCCTGGGCACATTCACTCCAGTCAGCCAGGGCACATTCACTCCACTCAGCCTGGGCACTTCCAGTCCCACTCTGCCCAGGAACCTCCACTCCCACTCTGACTGGGAACCTCCGCTACTCCTCTCCACACCCGGCTCTCCACCCGACTCGCGGGGGCCCACTCTTAAGCCCTCCCGCCGCAAGTTATAGGCCCTTTGCCCGGGCGGGAAGTGAACCGCGGAACTGTGTCCCGCCCTCAATTCTCGTCCGATCGGAACGCGGTTTGGACCCGTTCTCCTGGGCGGCCTCGCAGCCCCTCCAGACCCAGCCAGTTAGCTCCAAGGGGCCGCCCCGAGCACGGGGAGGGGTGACACTTGACGCTTTGGCGCAACGGTGCCCGCGCCACGAGCTAAAAAGCGCCCCCCTCTCTCCGCGCCCATTCAAGGCAATGGGGAAACGCACGTTTCGGGCTCCGGCGGCTGGGCACATTCACTCCACTCTGTCTAGGCACATTGACTCCCATTCAGCCTGGGCACATTCACTCCACTCCGCCTGGGCACTTCCAGTCCCACTCTGCCTGGGAACCTGCACTCCACTCGGCCTGGGCACCTCCACTCCACTCAGCCTGGGCACATTCACTCCACTCAGCCTTGGCACTTCCAGTCCCACTCTGCCAGGGAACCCCAACTCCACTCAGCCTGGGCACATTCACTCCACTCAGCCTGGGCACTTCCAGTCCCACTCTGCCTGGGAACCTGCACTCCACTCGGCCTGGGCACCTCCACTCCACTCAGCCTGGGCACCTCCACTCCACTCAGCCTGGGTACATTCACTCCACTCAGCCTGGGCACTTCCAGTCCCACTCTGCCAGGGACCCCCAACTCCACTCAGCCTGGGCACCTCCACTCCACTCAGCCTGGGCACATTCACTCCACTCAGCCTGGGCACTTCCAGTCCCACTCTGCCTGGGAACCTGCACTCCACTCGGCCTGGGCACCTCCACTCCACTCAGCCTGGCCACATTCACTCCACTCAGCCAGGGCACATTCACTCCACTCAGCCTGGGCACTTCCAGTCCCACTCTGCCCAGGAACCTCCACTCCCACTCTGACTGGGAACCTCCGCTACTCCTCTCCACACCCGGCTCTCCACCCGACTCGCGGGGGCCCACTCTTAAGCCCTCCCGCCGCAAGTTATAGGCCCTTTGCCCGGGCGGAAAGTGAACCGCGGAACTGTGTCCCGCCCTCAATTCTCGTCCGATCGGAACGCGGTTTGGACCCGTTCTCCTGGGCGGCCTCGCAGCCCCTCCAAACCCCGTTAGTTAGCTCCAAGGGGCCGCCCCGAGCACGGGGAGGTGTGACACTTGACGCTTTGGCGCAACGGTGACCGCGCCACGAGCTAAAAAGTGCCCCCCTCTCTCCGCGCCCATTCAAGACAATGGGGAAACGCACGTTTCGGGCTCCGGCGGCCGGGCACATTCACTCCACTCTGTCTAGGCACATTGAATCCCATTCAGCCTGGGCACATTCACTCCACTCCGCCTGGGCACTTCCAGTCCCACTCTGCCTGGGAACCTGCACTCCACTCGGCCTGGGCACCTCCACTCCACTCAGCCTGGGCACATTCACTCCACTCAGCCAGGGCACATTCACTCCACTCAGCCTGGGCACTTCCAGTCCCACTCTGCCAGGGAACCCCAACTCCACTCAGCCTGGGCACCTCCACTCCACTCAGCCTGGGCACATTCACTCCACTCAGCCTGGGCACTTCCAATCCCACTCTGCCTGGGAACCTGCACTCCACTCAGCCTGGGAACCTCCACTCCACGCAGCCTGGGTACATTCACTCCACTCAGCCTTGGCACTTCCAGTCCCACTCTGCCAGGGAACCCCAACTCCACTCAGCCTGGGCACCTCCACTCCACTCAGCCTGGGCACATTCACTCCACTCAGCCTGGGCACTTCCAATCCCACTCTGCCTGGGAACCTGCACTCCACTCAGCCTGGGAACCTCCACTCCACGCAGCCTGGGCACATTCACTCCACTCAGCCAGGGCACTTCCAGTCCCTCTCTGCCTGGGAACCCCAACTCCACTCAGCCTGGGCACCTCCACTCCACTCAGCCTGGGCACATTCACTCCACTCTGTCTAGTCACATTGACTCCCATTCAGCCTGGGAACATTCACTCCACTCAGCCTGGGCACATTCACTCCACTCAGCCTGGGCACTTCCAGTCCCACTCTGCCTTGGAACCTGCACTCCACTCAGCCTGGGCACCTCCAATCCACTCAGCCTGGGCACATTCTCTCCAGTCAGCCTGGGCACATTCACTCCACTCAGCCTGGGCACATTCACTCCACTCAGCCTGGGCACATTCACTCCACTCAGCCTGGGCACTTCCAATCCCACTCTGCCTGGGAACCTGCACTCCACTCAGCCTGGGCACCTCCACTCCACTCAGCCTGGGTACATTCACTCCACTCAGCCTGGGCACTTCCAATCCCACTCTGCCTGGGTGCCTGCACTCCACTCAGCCTGGGCACCTCCACTCCACTCAGCCTGGCCACATTCACTCCACTCAGCCAGGGCACATTCACTCCACTCAGCCTGGGCACTTCCAGTCCCACTCTGCCCAGGAACCTCCACTCCCACTCTGACTGGGAACCTCCACTACTCCTCTCCACTCCCGGCTCTCCACCCGACTCACGGGGGCCCACTCTTAAGCCCTCCCGCCGCAAGTAATAGGCCCTTTGCCCGGGCGGAAAGTGAACCGCGGAACTGTGTCCCGCCCTCAATTCTCGTCCGATCGGAACGCGGTTTGGACCCGTTCTCCTGGGCGGCCTCGCAGCCCCTCCAGACCCAGCCAGTTAGCTCCAAGGGGCCGCCCCGAGCACGGGGAGGTGTGACACTTGACGCTTTGGCGCAACGGTGCCCGCGCCACGAGCCAAAAAGCGCCCCCCTCTCTCCGCGCCCATTCAAGGCAATGGGGAAACGCACGTTTCGGGCTCCGGCGGCTGGGCACATTCACTCCACTCTGTCTAGGCACATTGACTTTCATTCAGCCTGGGCTCATTCACTCCACTCCGCCTGGGCACTTCCAGTCCCACTCTGCCTGGGAACCTGCACTCCACTCGGCCTGGGCACCTCCACTCCACTCAGCCTGGGCACATTCACTCCACTCAGCCTTGGCACTTCCAGTCCCACTCTGCCAGGGAACCCCAACTCCACTCAGCCTGGGCACCTCCACTCCACTCAGCCTGGGCACATTCACTCCACTCAGCCTGGGCACTTCCAATCCCACTCTGCCTGGGAACCTGCACTCCACTCAGCCTGGGCACCTCCACTCCACTCAGCCTGGGTACATTCACTCCACTCAGCCTGGGCACTTCCAATCCCACTCTGCCTGGGAACCTGCACTCCACTCAGCCTGGGCACCTCCACTCCACTCAGCCTGGGCACATTCACTCCACTCAGCCAGGGCACTTCCAGTCCCTCTCTGCCTGGGAACCCCAACTCCACTCAGCCTGGGCACCTCCACTCCACTCAGCCTGGGCACATTCACTCCACTCTGTCTAGGCACATTGACTCCCATTCAGCCTGGGATCATTCACTCCACTCAGCCTGGGCACATTCACTCCACTCAGCCTGGGCTGAGTGCCCAGGCACTTCCAGTCCCACTCTGCCTGGGAACCTGCACTCCACTCAGCCTGGGCACCTCCAATCCACTCAGCCTGGGCACATTCTCTCCAGTCAGCCTGGGCACATTCACTCCACTCAGCCTGGGCACATTCACTCCACTCAGCCTGGGCACATTCACTCCACTCAGCCAGGGCACATTCACTCCACTCAGCCTGGGCACTTCCAGTCCCACTCTGCCCAGGAACCTCCACTCCCACTCTGACTGGGAACCTCCGCTACTCCTCTCCACACCCGGCTCTCCACCCGACTCGCGGGGGCCCACTCTTAAGCCCTCCCGCCGCAAGTTATAGGCCCTTTGCCCGGGCGGAAAGTGAACCGCGGAACTGTGTCCCGCCCTCAATTCTCGTCCGATCGGAACGCGGTTTGGACCCGTTCTCCTGGGCGGCCTCGCAGCCCCTCCAGACCCAGCCAGTTAGCTCCAAGGGGCCGCCCCGAGCACGGGGAGGTGTGACACTTGACGCTTTGGCGCAACGGTGCCCGCGCCACGAGCCAAAAAGCGCCCCCCTCTCTCCGCGCCCATTCAAGGCAATGGGGAAACGCACGTTTCGGGCTCCGGCGGCCGGGCACATTCACTCGACTCTGTCTAGGCACATTGACTCCCATTCAGCCTGGGCACATTCACTCCACTCCGCCTGGGCACTTCCAGTCCCACTCTGCCTGGGAACCTGCACTCCACTCGGCCTGGGCACCTCCACTCCACTCAGCCTGGGCACATTCACTCCACTCAGCCTTGGCACTTCCAGTCCCACTCTGCCAGGGAACCCCAACTCCACTCAGCCTGGGCACCTCCACTCCACTCAGCCTGGGCACATTCACTCCACTCAGCCTGGGCACTTCCAGTCCCACTCTGCCTGGGAACCTGCACTCCACTCAGCCTGGGCACCTCCAATCCACTCAGCCTGGGCACATTCTCTCCAGTCAGCCTGGGCACATTCACTCCACTCAGCCTGGGCACCTCCACTCCACTCAGCCTGGGCACTTCCAGTCCCACTCTGCTGGGAGCCTGCACTCCACTCAGCCTGGGAACCTCCACTCCACGCAGCCTGGGCACATTCACTCCACTCAGCCAGGGCACTTCCAGTCCCTCTCTGCCTGGGAACCCCAACTCCACTCAGCCTGGGCACCTCCACTCCACTCAGCCTGGGCACATTCACTCCACTCTGTCTAGGCACATTGACTCCCATTCAGCCTGGGATCATTCACTCCACTCAGTCTGGGCACATTCACTCCACTCAGCCTGGGCACTTCCAGTCCCACTCTGCCAGGGAACCTCCACTCCACTCAGCCTGGGCACCTCCAATCCACTCAGCCTGCGCACATTCTCTCCAGTCAGCCAGGGCACATTCACTCCACTCAGCCTGGGCACATTCACTCCACTCAGCCTGGGCACATTCACTCCACTCAGCCAGGGCACATTCACTCCACTCAGCCTGGGCACTTCCAGTCCCACTCTGCCCAGGAACCTCCACTCCCACTCTGACTGGGAACCTCCGCTACTCCTCTCCACACCCGGCTCTCCACCCGACTCGCGGGGGCCCACTCTTAAGCCCTCCCGCCGCAAGTTATAGGCCCTTTGCCCGGGCGGAAAGTGAACCGCGGAACTGTGTCTCGCCCTCAATTCTCGTCCGATCGGAACGCGGTTTGGACCCGTTCTCCTGGGCGGCCTCGCAGCCCCTCCAGACCCAGCCAGTTAGCTCCAAGGGGCCGCCCCGAGCACGGGGAGGTGTGACACTTGACGCTTTGGCGCAACGGTGCCCGCGCCACGAGCCAAAAAGCGCCCCCCTCTCTCCGCGCCCATTCAAGGCAATGGGGAAACGCACGTTTCGGGCTCCGGCGGCCGGGCACATTCACTCGACTCTGTCTAGGCACATTGACTCCCATTCAGCCTGGGCACATTCACTCCACTCCGCCTGGGCACTTCCAGTCCCACTCTGCCTGGGAACCTGCACTCCACTCGGCCTGGGCACCTCCACTCCACTCAGCCTGGGCACATTCACTCCACTCAGCCTTGGCACTTCCAGTCCCACTCTGCCAGGGAACCCCAACTCCACTCAGCCTGGGCACCTCCACTCCACTCAGCCTGGGCACATTCACTCCACTCAGCCTGGGCACTTCCAGTCCCACTCTGCCAGGGAACCTGCACTCCACTCAGCCTGGGCACATGCAATCCACTCAGCCTGGGGACATTCACTCCACTCAGCCTGGGAACTTCCAATCCCACTCTGCCTGGGAACCAGCACTCCACTCAGCCTGGGCACCTCCACTCCACTCAGCCTGGGTACATTCACTCCACTCAGCCTTGGCACTTCCAGTCCCACTCTGCCAGGGAACCCCAACTCCACTCAGCCTGGGCACCTCCACTCCACTCAGCCTGGGCACATTCACTCCACTCAGCCTGGGCACTTCCAATCCCACTCTGCCTGGGAACCTGCACTCCACTCAGCCTGGGAACCTCCACTCCACGCAGCCTGGGCACATTCACTCCACTCAGCCAGGGCACTTCCAGTCCCTCTCTGCCTGGGCACCTCCACTCCACTCAGCCTGGGTACATTCACTCCACTCAGCCTTGGCACTTCCAGTCCCACTCTGCCAGGGAACCCCAACTCCACTCAGCCTGGGCACCTCCACTCCACTCAGCCTGGGCACATTCACTCCACTAAGCCTGGGCACTTCCAATCCCACTCTGCCTGGGAACCTGCACTCCACTCAGCCTGGGAACCTCCACTCCACGCAGCCTGGGCACATTCACTCCACTCAGCCAGGGCACTTCCAGTCCCTCTCTGCCTGGGCACCTCCACTGAACTCAGCCTGGGTACATTCACTCCACTCAGCCTTGGCACTTCCAGTCCCACTCTGCCAGGGAACCCCAACTCCACTCAGCCTGGGCACCTCCACTCCACTCAGCCTGGGCACATTCACTCCACTCAGCCTGGGCACTTCCAATCCCACTCTGCCTGGGAACCTGCACTCCACTCAGCCTGGGAACCTCCACTCCACGCAGCCTGGGCACATTCACTCCACTCAGCCAGGGCACTTCCAGTCCCTCTCTGCCTGGGAACCCCAACTCCACTCAGCCTGGGCACCTCCACTCCACTCAGCCTGGGCACATTCACTCCACTCTGTCTAGTCACATTGACTCCCATTCAGCCTGGGAACATTCACTCCACTCAGCCTGGGCACATTCACTCCACTCAGCCTGGGCACTTCCAGTCCCACTCTGCCTTGGAACCTGCACTCCACTCAGCCTGGGCACCTCCAATCCACTCAGCCTGGGCACATTCTCTCCAGTCAGCCTGGGCACATTCACTCCACTCAGCCTAGGCACATTCACTCCACTCAGCCTGGGCACATTCACTCCACTCAGCCTGGGAACTTCCAATCCCACTCTGCCTGGGATCCTGCACTCCACTCAGCCTGGGCACCTCCAATCCACTCAGCCTGGGCACATTCTCTCCAGTCAGCCTGGGCACATTCACTCCACTCAGCCTGGGCACCTCCACTCCACTCAGCCTGGCCACATTCACTCCACTCAGCCAGGGCACATTCACTCCACTCAGCCTGGGCACTTCCAGTCCCACTCTGCCCAGGAACCTCCACTCCCACTCTGACTGGGAACCTCCGCTACTCCTCTCCACACCCGGCTCTCCACCCGACTCACGGGGGCCCACTCTTAAGCCCTCCCTCCGCAAGTAATAGGCCCTTTGCCCGGGCGGAAAGTGAACCGCGGAACTGTGTCCCGCCCTCAATTCTCGTCCGATCGGAACGTGGTTTGGACCCGTTCTCCTGGGCGGCCTCGCAGCCCCTCCAGACCCAGCCAGTTAGCTCCAAGGGGCCGCCCCGAGCACGGGGAGGGGTGACACTTGACGCTTTGGCGCAACGGTGCCCGCGCCACGAGCCAAAAAGCGCCCCCCTCTCTCCGCGCCCATTCAAGGCAATGGTGAAACGCACGTTTCGGGCTCCGGCGGCTGGGCACATTCACTCCACTCTGTCTAGGCACATTGACTCCCATTCAGCCTGGGCACATTCACTCCACTCCGCCTGGGAACTTCCAGTCCCACTCTGCCTGGGAACCTGCACTCCACTCGGCCTGGGCACCTCCACTCCACTCAGCCTGGGCACATTCACTCCACTCAGCCTTGGCACTTCCAGTCCCACTCTGCCAGGGAACCCCAACTCCACTCAGCCTGGGCACCTCCACTCCACTCAGCCTGGGCACATTCACTCCACTCAGCCTGGGCACTTCCAATCCCACTCTGCCTGGGAACCTGCACTCCACTCAGCCTGGGCACCTCCACTCCACTCAGCCTGGGTACATTCACTCCACTCAGCCTGGGCACTTCCAGTCCCACTCTGCCAGGGACCCCCAACTCCACTCAGCCTGGGCACCTCCACTCCACTCAGCCTGGGCACATTCACTCCACTCAGCCTGGGCACTTCCAGTCCCACTCTGCCTGGGAACCTGCACTCCACTCAGCCTGGGAACCTCCACTCCACGCAGCCTGGGCACATTCACTCCACTCAGCCAGGGCACTTCCAGTCCCTCTCTGCCTGGGAACCCCAACTCCACTCAGCCTGGGCACCTCCACTCCACTCAGCCTGGGCACATTCACTCCACTCTGTCTAGTCACATTGACTCCCATTCAGCCTGGGAACATTCACTCCACTCAGCCTGGGCACATTCACTCCACTCAGCCTGGGCACTTCCAGTCCCACTCTGCCTTGGAACCTGCACTCCACTCAGCCTGGGCACCTCCAATCCACTCAGCCTGGGCACATTCTCTCCAGTCAGCCTGGGCACATTCACTCCACTCAGCCTAGGCACATTCACTCCACTCAGCCTGGGCACATTCACTCCACTCAGCCTGGGAACTTCCAATCCCACTCTGCCTGGGAACCTGCACTCCACTCAGCCTGGGCACCTCCAATCCACTCAGCCTGGGCACATTCTCTCCAGTCAGCCTGGGCACATTCACTCCACTCAGCCTGGGCACCTCCACTCCACTCAGCCTGGCCACATTCACTCCACTCAGCCAGGGCACATTCACTCCACTCAGCCTGGGCACTTCCAGTCCCACTCTGCCCAGGAACCTCCACTCCCACTCTGACTGGGAACCTCCGCTACTCCTCTCCACACCCGGCTCTCCACCCGACTCACGGGGGCCCACTCTTAAGCCCTCCCTCCGCAAGTAATAGGCCCTTTGCCCGGGCGGAAAGTGAACCGCGGAACTGTGTCCCGCCCTCAATTCTCGTCCGATCGGAACGTGGTTTGGACCCGTTCTCCTGGGCGGCCTCGCAGCCCCTCCAGACCCAGCCAGTTAGCTCCAAGGGGCCGCCCCGAGCACGGGGAGGGGTGACACTTGACGCTTTGGCGCAACGGTGCCCGCGCCACGAGCCAAAAAGCGCCCCCCTCTCTCCGCGCCCATTCAAGGCAATGGGGAAACGCACGTTTCGGGCTCCGGCGGCTGGGCACATTCACTCCACTCTGTCAAGGCACATTGACTCCCATTCAGCCTGGGCACATTCACTCCACTCCGCCTGGGCACTTCCAGTCCCACTCTGCCTGGGAACCTGCACTCCACTCGGCCTGGGCACCTCCACTCCACTCAGCCTGGGCACATTCACTCCACTCAGCCTTGGCACTTCCAGTCCCACTCTGCCAGGGAACCCCAACTCCACTCAGCCTGGGCACCTCCACTCCACTCAGCCTGGGCACATTCACTCCACTCAGCCTGGGCACTTCCAATCCCACTCTGCCTGTGAACCTGCACTCCACTCAGCCTGGGCACCTCCACTCCACTCAGCCTGGGTACATTCACTCCACTCAGCCTGGGCACTTCCAGTCCCACTCTGCCAGGGACCCCCAACTCCACTCAGCCTGGGCACCTCCACTCCACTCAGCCTGGGCACATTCACTCCACTCAGCCTGGGCACTTCCAGTCCCACTCTGCCTGGGAACCTGCACTCCACTCGGCCTGGGCACCTCCACTCCACTCAGCCTGGGCACATTCACTCCACTCAGCCAGGGCACATTCACTCCACTCAGCCTGGGCACTTCCAGTCCCACTCTGCCCAGGAACCTCCACTCCCACTCTGACTGGGAACCTCCGCTACTCCTCTCCACACCCGGCTCTCCACCCGACTCGCGGGGGCCCACTCTTAAGCCCTCCCGCCGCAAGTTATAGGCCCTTTGCCCGGGCGGAAAGTGAACCGCGGAACTGTGTCCCGCCCTCAATTCTCGTCCGATCGGAACGCGGTTTGGACCCGTTCTCCTGGGCGGCCTCGCAGCCCCTCCAAACCCCGTTAGTTAGCTCCAAGGGGCCGCCCCGAGCACGGGGAGGTGTGACACTTGACGCTTTGGCGCAACGGTGACCGCGCCACGAGCCAAAAAGTGCCCCCCTCTCTCCGCGCCCATTCAAGGCAATGGGGAAACGCACGTTTCGGACTCCGGCGGCCGGGCACATTCACTCCACTCTGTCTAGGCACATTGAATCCCATTCAGCCTGGGCACATTCACTCCACTCCGCCTGGGCACTTCCAGTCCCACTCTGCCTGGGAACCTGCACTCCACTCGGCCTGGGCACCTCCACTCCACTCAGCCTGGGCACATTCACTCCACTCAGCGTTGGCACTTCCAGTCCCACTCTGCCAGGGAACCCCAACTCTACTAAGCCTGGGCACCTCCACTCCACTCAGCCTCGGCACATTCACTCCACTCAGCCTGGGCACTTCCAATCCCACTCTGCCTGGGAACCTGCACTCGACTCAGCCTGGGCCCCTCCACTCGACTCAGCCTGGGTACATTCACTCCACTCAGCCTGGGCACTTCCAATCCCACTCTGCCTGGGAACCTGCACTCCACTCAGCCTGGGCACCTCCACTCAGCCTGGGCACCTCCACTCCACTCAGCCTGGGCACATTCACTCCACTCAGCCTTGGCACTTCCAATCCCACTCTGCCTGGGAACCTGCACTCCACTCGGCCAGGGCACCTCCACTCCACTCAGCCTGGGCACATTCACTCCACTCAGCCTTGGCACTTCCAGTCCCACTCTGCCAGGGAACCCCAACTCCACTCAGCCTGGGCACCTCCACTCCACTCAGCCTGGGCACATTCACTCCACTCAGCCTGGGCACTTCCAGTCCCACTCTGCCTGGGAACCTGCACTCCACTCGGCCTGGGCACCTCCACTCCACTCAGCCTGGGCACATTCACTCCACTCAGCCTGGGCACTTCCAATCCCACTCTGCCTGGGTGCCTGCACTCCACTCGGCCTGGGCACCTCCACTCCACTCAGCCTGGGCACATTCACTCCACTCAGCCTTGGCACTTCCAGTCCCACTCTGCCAGGGAACCCCAACTCCACTCAGCCTGGGCACCTCCACTCCACTCAGCCTGGGCACATTCACTCCACTCAGCCTGGGCACTTCCAATCCCACTCTGCCAGGGAACCCCAACTCCACTCAGCCTGGGCACCTCCACTCCACTCAGCCTGGGCACATTCACTCCACTCAGCCTTGGCACTTCCAATCCCACTCTGCCTGGGAACCTGCACTCCACTCGGCCAGGGCACCTCCACTCCACTCAGCCTGGGCACATTCACTCCACTCAGCCTTGGCACTTCCAGTCCCACTCTGCCAGGGAACCCCAACTCCACTCAGCCTGGGCACCTCCACTCCACTCAGCCTGGGCACATTCACTCCACTCAGCCTGGGCACTTCCAGTCCCACTCTGCCTGGGAACCTGCACTCCACTCGGCCTGGGCACCTCCACTCCACTCAGCCTGGGCACATTCACTCCACTCAGCCTGGGCACTTCCAATCCCACTCTGCCTGGGTGCCTGCACTCCACTCGGCCTGGGCACCTCCACTCCACTCAGCCTGGGCACATTCACTCCACTCAGCCTTGGCACTTCCAGTCCCACTCTGCCAGGGAACCCCAACTCCACTCAGCCTGGGCACCTCCACTCCACTCAGCCTGGGCACATTCACTCCACTCAGCCTGGGCACTTCCAGTCCCACTCTGCCTGGGAACCTGCACTCCACTCGGCCTGGGCTCCTCCACTCCACTCAGCCTGGGCACATTCACTCCACTCAGCCAGGGCACATTCACTCCACTCAGCCTGGGCACTTCCAGTCCCACTCTGCCCAGGAACCTCCACTCCCACTCTGACTGGGAACCTCCGCTACTCCTCTCCACACCCGGCTCTCCACCCGACTCGCGGGGGCCCACTCTTAAGCCCTCCCGCCGCAAGTTATAGGCCCTTTGCCCGGGCGGAAAGTGAACCGCGGAACTGTGTCCCGCCCTCAATTCTCGTCCGATCGGAACGCGGTTTGGACCCGTTCTCCTGGGCGGCCTCGCAGCCCCTCCAGACCCAGCCAGTTAGCTCCAAGGGGCCGCCCCGAGCACGGGGAGGTGTGACACTTGACGCTTTGGCGCAACGGTGCCCGCGCCACGAGCCAAAAAGCGCCCCCCTCTCTCCGCGCCCATTCAAGGCAATGGGGAAACGCACGTTTCGGGCTCCGGCGGCCGGGCACATTCACTCCACTCTGTCTAGGCACATTGACTCCCATTCAGCCTGGGCACATTCACTCCACTCCGCCTGGGCACTTCCAGTCCCACTCTGCCTGGGAACCTGCACTCCACTCGGCCTGGGCACCTCCACTCCAGTCAGCCTTGGCACATTCACTCCACTCAGCCTGGGCACTTCCAATCCCACTCTGCCAGGGAACCTGCACTCCACTCAGCCTGGGCACATGCAATCCACTCAGCCTGGGGACATTCACTCCACTCAGCCTGGGAACTTCCAATCCCACTCTGCCTGGGAACCAGCACTCCACTCAGCCTGGGCACCTCCACTCCACTCAGCCTGGGTACTTCCAATCCCATTCTGCTGGGAACCTGCACTCCACTCAGCCTGGGAACCTCCACTCCACGCAGCCTGGGCACATTCACTCCACTCAGCCAGGGCACTTCCAGTCCCTCTCTGCCTGGGAACCCCAACTCCACTCAGCCTGGGCACCTCCACTCCACTCAGCCTGGGCACATTCACTCCACTCAGCCTTGGCACTTCCAGTCCCACTCTGCCAGGGACCCCCAACTCCACTCAGCCTGGGCACCTCCACTCCACTCAGCCTGGGCACATTCACTCCACTCAGCCTGGGCACTTCCAGTCCCACTCTGCCTGGGAACCTGCACTCCACTCGGCCTGGGCAGCTCCACTCCACTCAGCCTGGGCACATTCACTCCACTCAGCGTTGGCACTTCCAGTCCCACTCTGCCAGGGAACCCCAACTCCACTCAGCCTGGGCACCTCCACTCCACTCAGCCTGGGAACATTCACTCCACTCACCGTTGGCACTTCCAGTTCCACTCTGCCAGGGAACCCCAACTCCATTCAGCCTGGGCACCTCCACTCCACTCAGCCTGGGCACATTCACTCCACTCAGCCTGGGCACTTCCAATCCCACTCTGCCTGGGAACCTGCACTCCACTCAGCCTGGGCACCTCCACTCCACTCAGCCTGGGCACATTCACTCCACTCAGCCTGGGCACTTCCAGTCCCACTCTGCTGGGAGCCTGCACTCCACTCAGCCTGGGAACCTCCACTCCACGCAGCCTGGGCACATTCACTCCACTCAGCCAGGGCACTTCCAGTCCCTCTCTGCCTGGGAACCCCAACTCCACTCAGCCTGGGCACCTCCACTCCACTCAGCCTGGGCACATTCACTCCACTCTGTCTAGGCACATTGACTCCCATTCAGCCTGGGATAATTCACTCCACTCAGCCTGGGCACATTCACTCCACTCAGCCTGGGCACTTCCAGTCCCACTCTGCCTGGGAACCTGCACTCCAATCAGCCTGGGCACCTCCACTCCACTCAGCCTGGGCACATTCACTCCACTCTGCCTGGGCACATTCACTCCACTCAGCCTGGGCACATTCACTCCACTCAGCCTGGGCACTTCCAGTCCCACTCTGCTGGGAGCCTGCACTCCACTCAGCCTGGGAACCTCCACTCCACGCAGCCAGGGCACATTCACTCCACTCAGCCTGGGCACTTCCAGTCCCACTCTGCCTGGGAACCTGCACTCCACTCGGCCTGGGCACCTCCACTCCACTCAGCCTTGGCACTTCCAGTCCCACTCTGCCAGGGAACCCCAACTCCACTCAGCCTGGGCACCTCCACTCCACTCAGCCTGGGCACATTCACTCCACTCAGCCTGGGCACTTCCAGTCCCACTCTGCCTGGGAACCTGCACTCCACTCAGCCTGGGCACCTCCAATCCACTCAGCCTGGGCACATTCTCTCCAGTCAGCCTGGGCACATTCACTCCACTCAGCCTGGGCACATTCACTCCACTCAGCCAGGGCACATTCACTCCACTCAGCCTGGGCACTTCCAGTCCCACTCTGCCCAGGAACCTCCACTCCCACTCTGACTGGGAACCTCCGCTACTCCTCTCCACACCCGGCTCTCCACCCGACTCGCGGGGGCCCACTCTTAAGCCCTCCCGCCGCAAGTAATAGGCCCTTTGCCCGGGCGGAAAGTGAACCGCGGAACTGTGTCCCGCCCTCAATTCTCGTCCGATCGGAACGCGGTTTGGACCCGTTCTCCTGGGCGGCCTCGCAGCCCCTCCAGACCCAGCCAGTTAGCTCCAAGGGGCCGCCCCGAGCACGGGGAGGGGTGACACTTGACGCTTTGGCGCAACGGTGCCCGCGCCACGAGCCAAAAAGCGCCCCCCTCTCTCCGCGCCCATTCAAGGCAATGGGGAAACGCACGTTTCGGGCTCCGGCGGCTGGGCACATTCACTCCACTCTGTCTAGGCACATTGACTCCCATTCAGCCTG
Source organism: Conger conger (assembly GCF_963514075.1). Classification (NCBI taxonomy): domain Eukaryota; kingdom Metazoa; phylum Chordata; class Actinopteri; order Anguilliformes; family Congridae; genus Conger; species Conger conger. The sequence goes on from NW_026890390.1 coordinate 84,890, forward strand.
GGCTCATTCACTCCACTCCGCCTGGGCACTTCCAGTCCCACTCTGCCTGGGAACCTGCACTCCACTCAGCCTGGGCACCTCCACTCCACTCAGCCTGGGTACATTCACTCCACTCAGCCTGGGCACTTCCAATCCCACTCTGCCTGGGAACCTGCACTCCACTCAGCCTGGGCACCTCCACTCCACTCAGCATGGGCACATTCACTCCACTCAGCCAGGGCACTTCCAGTCCCTCTCTGCCTGGGAACCCCAACTCCACTCAGCCTGGGCACCTCCACTCCACTCAGCCTGGGCACATTCACTCCACTCTGTCTAGGCACATTGACTCCCATTCAGCCTGGGATCATTCACTCCACTCAGCCTGGGCACATTCACTCCACTCAGCCAGGGCACTTCCAGTCCCACTCTGCCTGGGAACCTGCACTCCACTCAGCCTGGGCACCTCCACTCCACTCAGCCTGGGCACATTCACTCCACTCAGCCTTGGCACTTCCAGTCCCACTCTGCCAGGGAACCCCAACTCCACTCAGCCTGGGCACCTCCACTCCACTCAGCCTGGGCACATTCACTCCACTCAGCCTGGGCACTTCCAGTCCCACTCTGCCTGGGAACCTGCACTCCACTCAGCCTGGGCACCTCCAATCCACTCAGCCTGGGCACATTCTCTCCAGTCAGCCTGGGCACATTCACTCCACTCAGCCTGGGCACCTCCACTCCACTCAGCCTGGGCACTTCCAGTCCCACTCTGCTGGGAGCCTGCACTCCACTCAGCCTGGGAACCTCCACTCCACGCAGCCTGGGCACATTCACTCCACTCAGCCAGGGCACTTCCAGTCCCTCTCTGCCTGGGAACCCCAACTCCACTCAGCCTGGGCACCTCCACTCCACTCAGCCTGGGCACATTCACTCCACTCTGTCTAGGCACATTGACTCCCATTCAGCCTGGGATCATTCACTCCACTCAGCCTGGGCACATTCACTCCACTCAGCCTGGGCACTTCCAGTCCCACTCTGCCAGGGAACCTCCACTCCACTCAGCCTGGGCACCTCCAATCCACTCAGCCTGCGCACATTCTCTCCAGTCAGCCTGGGCACATTCACTCCACTCAGCCTGGGCACATTCACTCCACTCAGCCTGGGCACATTCACTCCACTCAGCCAGGGCACATTCACTCCACTCAGCCTGGGCACTTCCAGTCCCACTCTGCCCAGGAACCTCCACTCCCACTCTGACTGGGAACCTCCGCTACTCCTCTCCACACCCGGCTCTCCACCCGACTCGCGGGGGCCCACTCTTAAGCCCTCCCGCCGCAAGTTATAGGCCCTTTGCCCGGGCGGAAAGTGAACCGCGGAACTGTGTCCCGCCCTCAATTCTCGTCCGATCGGAACGCGGTTTGGACCCGTTCTCCTGGGCGGCCTCGCAGCCCCTCCAGACCCAGCCAGTTAGCTCCAAGGGGCCGCCCCGAGCACGGGGAGGTGTGACACTTGACGCTTTGGCGCAACGGTGCCCGCGCCACGAGCCAAAAAGCGCCCCCCTCTCTCCGCGCCCATTCAAGGCAATGGGGAAACGCACGTTTCGGGCTCCGGCGGCCGGGCACATTCACTCGACTCTGTCTAGGCACATTGACTCCCATTCAGCCTGGGCACATTCACTCCACTCCGCCTGGGCACTTCCAGTCCCACTCTGCCTGGGAACCTGCACTCCACTCGGCCTGGGCACCTCCACTCCACTCAGCCTGGGCACATTCACTCCACTCAGCCTTGGCACTTCCAGTCCCACTCTGCCAGGGAACCCCAACTCCACTCAGCCTGGGCACCTCCACTCCACTCAGCCTGGGCACATTCACTCCACTCAGCCTGGGCACTTCCAGTCCCACTCTGCCTGGGAACCTGCACTCCACTCAGCCTGGGCACCTCCAATCCACTCAGCCTGTGCACATTCTCTCCAGTCAGCCTGGGCACATTCACTCCACTCAGCCTGGGCACCTCCACTCCACTCAGCCTGGCCACATTCACTCCACTCAGCCAGGGCACATTCACTCCACTCAGCCTGGGCACTTCCAGTCCCACTCTGCCCAGGAACCTCTACTCCCACTCTGACTGGGAAACTCCGCTACTCCTCTCCACACCCGGCTCTCCACCCGACTCACGGGGGCCCACTCTTAAGCCCTCCCGCCGCAAGTAATAGGCCCTTTGCCCGGGCGGAAAGTGAACCGCGGAACTGTGTCCCGCCCTCAATTCTCGTCCGATCGGAACGCGGTTTGGACCCGTTCTCCTGGGCGGCCTCGCAGCCCCTCCAGACCCAGCCAGTTAGCTCCAAGGGGCCGCCCCGAGCACGGGGAGGGGTGACACTTGACGCTTTGGCGCAACGGTGCCCGCACCACGAGCCAAAAAGCGCCCCCCTCTCTCCGCGCCCATTCAAGGCAATGGGGAAACGCACGTTTCGGGCTCCGGCGGCTGGGCACATTCACTCCACTCTGTCTAGGCACATTGACTCCCATTCAGCCTGGGCACATTCACTCCACTCCGCCTGGGCACTTCCAGTCCCACTCTGCCTGGGAACCTGCACTCCACTCGGCCTGGGCACCTCCACTCCAGTCAGCCTGGGCACATTCACTCCACTCAGCCTGGGCACTTCCAATCCCACTCTGCCAGGGAACCTGCACTCCACTCAGCCTGGGCACATGCAATCCACTCAGCCTGGGGACATTCACTCCACTCAGCCTGGGAACTTCCAATCCCACTCTGCCTGGGAACCAGCACTCCACTCAGCCTGGGCACCTCCACTCCACTCAGCCTGGGTACATTCACTCCACTCAGCCTTGGCACTTCCAGTCCCACTCTGCCTAGGGAACCCCAACTCCACTCAGCCTGGGCACCTCCACTCCACTCAGCCTGGGCACATTCACTCCACTCAGCCTGGGCACTTCCAATCCCACTCTGCCTGGGAACCTGCACTCCACTCAGCCTGGGAACCTCCACTCCACGCAGCCTGGGCACATTCACTCCACTCAGCCAGGGCACTTCCAGTCCCTCTCTGCCTGGGCACCTCCACTCCACTCAGCCTGGGTACATTCACTCCACTCAGCCTTGGCACTTCCAGTCCCACTCTGCCAGGGAACCCCAACTCCACTCAGCCTGGGCACCTCCACTCCACTCAGCCTGGGCACATTCACTCCACTCAGCCTGGGCACTTCCAATCCCACTCTGCCTGGGAACCTGCACTCCACTCAGCCTGGGAACCTCCACTCCACGCAGCCTGGGCACATTCACTCCACTCAGCCAGGGCACTTCCAGTCCCTCTCTGCCTGGGCACCTCCACTGAACTCAGCCTGGGTACATTCACTCCACTCAGCCTTGGCACTTCCAGTCCCACTCTGCCAGGGAACCCCAACTCCACTCAGCCTGGGCACCTCCACTCCACTCAGCCTGGGCACATTCACTCCACTCAGCCTGGGCACTTCCAATCCCACTCTGCCTGGGAACCTGCACTCCACTCAGCCTGGGAACCTCCACTCCACGCAGCCTGGGCACATTCACTCCACTCAGCCAGGGCACTTCCAGTCCCTCTCTGCCTGGGAACCCCAACTCCACTCAGCCTGGGCACCTCCACTCCACTCAGCCTGGGCACATTCACTCCACTCTGTCTAGTCACATTGACTCCCATTCAGCCTGGGAACATTCACTCCACTCAGCCTGGGCACATTCACTCCACTCAGCCTGGGCACTTCCAGTCCCACTCTGCCTTGGAACCTGCACTCCACTCAGCCTGGGCACCTCCAATCCACTCAGCCTGGGAACATTCTCTCCAGTCAGCCTGGGCACATTCACTCCACTCAGCCTAGGCACATTCACTCCACTCAGCCTGGGCACATTCACTCCACTCAGCCTGGGAACTTCCAATCCCACTCTGCCTGGGATCCTGCACTCCACTCAGCCTGGGCACCTCCAATCCACTCAGCCTGGGCACATTCTCTCCAGTCAGCCTGGGCACATTCACTCCACTCAGCCTGGGCACCTCCACTCCACTCAGCCTGGCCACATTCACTCCACTCAGCCAGGGCACATTCACTCCACTCAGCCTGGGCACTTCCAGTCCCACTCTGCCCAGGAACCTCCACTCCCACTCTGACTGGGAACCTCCGCTACTCCTCTCCACACCCGGCTCTCCACCCGACTCACGGGGGCCCACTCTTAAGCCCTCCCTCCGCAAGTAATAGGCCCTTTGCCCGGGCGGAAAGTGAACCGCGGAACTGTGTCCCGCCCTCAATTCTCGTCCGATCGGAACGTGGTTTGGACCCGTTCTCCTGGGCGGCCTCGCAGCCCCTCCAGACCCAGCCAGTTAGCTCCAAGGGGCCGCCCCGAGCACGGGGAGGGGTGACACTTGACGCTTTGGCGCAACGGTGCCCGCGCCACGAGCCAAAAAGCGCCCCCCTCTCTCCGCGCCCATTCAAGGCAATGGGGAAACGCACGTTTCGGGCTCCGGCGGCTGGGCACATTCACTCCACTCTGTCTAGGCACATTGACTCCCATTCAGCCTGGGCACATTCACTCCACTCCGCCTGGGAACTTCCAGTCCCACTCTGCCTGGGAACCTGCACTCCACTCGGCCTGGGCACCTCCACTCCACTCAGCCTGGGCACATTCACTCCACTCAGCCTTGGCACTTCCAGTCCCACTCTGCCAGGGAACCCCAACTCCACTCAGCCTGGGCACCTCCACTCCACTCAGCCTGGGCACATTCACTCCACTCAGCCTGGGCACTTCCAATCCCACTCTGCCTGGGAACCTGCACTCCACTCAGCCTGGGCACCTCCACTCCACTCAGCCTGGGTACATTCACTCCACTCAGCCTGGGCACTTCCAGTCCCACTCTGCCAGGGACCCCCAACTCCACTCAGCCTGGGCACCTCCACTCCACTCAGCCTGGGCACATTCACTCCACTCAGCCTGGGCACTTCCAGTCCCACTCTGCCTGGGAACCTGCACTCCACTCAGCCTGGGAACCTCCACTCCACGCAGCCTGGCCACATTCACTCCACTCAGCCAGGGCACTTCCAGTCCCTCTCTGCCTGGGAACCCCAACTCCACTCAGCCTGGGCACCTCCACTCCACTCAGCCTGGGCACATTCACTCCACTCTGTCTAGTCACATTGACTCCCATTCAGCCTGGGAACATTCACTCCACTCAGCCTGGGCACATTCACTCCACTCAGCCTGGGCACTTCCAGTCCCACTCTGCCTTGGAACCTGCACTCCACTCAGCCTGGGCACCTCCAATCCACTCAGCCTGGGCACATTCTCTCCAGTCAGCCTGGGCACATTCACTCCACTCAGCCTAGGCACATTCACTCCACTCAGCCTGGGCACATTCACTCCACTCAGCCTGGGAACTTCCAATCCCACTCTGCCTGGGAACCTGCACTCCACTCAGCCTGGGCACCTCCAATCCACTCAGCCTGGGCACATTCTCTCCAGTCAGCCTGGGCACATTCACTCCACTCAGCCTGGGCACCTCCACTCCACTCAGCCTGGCCACATTCACTCCACTCAGCCAGGGCACATTCACTCCACTCAGCCTGGGCACTTCCAGTCCCACTCTGCCCAGCAACCTCCACTCCCACTCTGACTGGGAACCTCCGCTACTCCTCTCCACACCCGGCTCTCCACCCGACTCACGGGGGCCCACTCTTAAGCCCTCCCTCCGCAAGTAATAGGCCCTTTGCCCGGGCGGAAAGTGAACCGCGGAACTGTGTCCCGCCCTCAATTCTCGTCCGATCGGAACGTGGTTTGGACCCGTTCTCCTGGGCGGCCTCGCAGCCCCTCCAGACCCAGCCAGTTAGCTCCAAGGGGCCGCCCCGAGCACGGGGAGGGGTGACACTTGACGCTTTGGCGCAACGGTGCCCGCGCCACGAGCCAAAAAGCGCCCCCCTCTCTCCGCGCCCATTCAAGGCAATGGGGAAACGCACGTTTCGGGCTCCGGCGGCTGGGCACATTCACTCCACTCTGTCTAGGCACATTGACTCCCATTCAGCCTGGGCACATTCACTCCACTCCGCCTGGGAACTTCCAGTCCCACTCTGCCTGGGAACCTGCACTCCACTCGGCCTGGGCACCTCCACTCCACTCAGCCTGGGCACATTCACTCCACTCAGCCTTGGCACTTCCAGTCCCACTCTGCCAGGGAACCCCAACTCCACTCAGCCTGGGCACCTCCACTCCACTCAGCCTGGGCACATTCACTCCACTCAGCCTGGGCACTTCCAATCCCACTCTGCCTGGGAACCTGCACTCCACTCAGCCTGGGCACCTCCACTCCACTCAGCCTGGGTACATTCACTCCACTCAGCCTGGGCACTTCCAGTCCCACTCTGCCAGGGACCCCCAACTCCACTCAGCCTGGGCACCTCCACTCCACTCAGCCTGGGCACATTCACTCCACTCAGCCTGGGCACTTCCAGTCCCACTCTGCCTGGGAACCTGCACTCCACTCGGCCTGGGCACCTCCACTCCACTCAGCCTGGGCACATTCACTCCACTCAGCCAGGGCACATTCACTCCACTCAGCCTGGGCACTTCCAGTCCCACTCTGCCCAGGAACCTCCACTCCCACTCTGACTGGGAACCTCCGCTACTCCTCTCCACACCCGGCTCTCCACCCGACTCGCGGGGGCCCACTCTTAAGCCCTCCCGCCGCAAGTTATAGGCCCTTTGCCCGGGCGGAAAGTGAACCGCGGAACTGTGTCCCGCCCTCAATTCTCGTCCGATCGGAACGCGGTTTGGACCCGTTCTCCTGGGCGGCCTCGCAGCCCCTCCAAACCCCGTTAGTTAGCTCCAAGGGGCCGCCCCGAGCACGGGGAGGTGTGACACTTGACGCTTTGGCGCAACGGTGACCGCGCCACGAGCCAAAAAGTGCCCCCCTCTCTCCGCGCCCATTCAAGGCAATGGGGAAACGCACGTTTCGGGCTCCGGCGGCCGGGCACATTCACTCCACTCTGTCTAGGCACATTGAATCCCATTCAGCCTGGGCACATTCACTCCACTCCGCCTGGGCACTTCCAGTCCCACTCTGCCTGGGAACCTGCACTCCACTCGGCCTGGGCACCTCCACTCCACTCAGCCTGGGCACATTCACTCCACTCAGCCTGGGCACTTCCAATCCCACTCTGCCTGGGAACCTGCACTCCACTCAGCCTGGGCACCTGCACTCCACTCAGCCTGGGTACATTACTCCACTCAGCCTGGGCACTTCCAATCCCACTCTGCCTGGGAACCTGCACTCGACTCAGCCTGGGCACCTCCAATCCAGTCAGCCTTGGCACATTCACTCCACTCAGCCTGGGCACTTCCAATCCCACTCTGCCAGGGAACCTGCACTCCACTCAGCCTGGGCACATGCAATCCACTCAGCCTGGGGACATTCACTCCACTCAGCCTGGGAACTTCCAATCCCACTCTGCCTGGGAACCAGCACTCCACTCAGCCTGGGCACCTCCACTCCACTCAGCCTGGGAACATTCACTCCACTCAGCGTTGGCACTTCCAGTCCCACTCTGCCAGGGAACCCCAACTCCACTCAGCCTGGGCACCTCCACTCCACTCAGCCTGGGAACATTCACTCCACTCACCGTTGGCACTTCCAGTTCCACTCTGCCAGGGAACCCCAACTCCATTCAGCCTGGGCACCTCCACTCCACTCAGCCTGGGCACATTCACTCCACTCAGCCTGGGCACTTCCAATCCCACTCTGCCTGGGAACCTGCACTCCACTCAGCCTGGGCACCTCCACTCCACTCAGCCTGGGCACATTCACTCCACTCAGCCTGGGCACTTCCAGTCCCACTCTGCTGGGAGCCTGCACTCCACTCAGCCTGGGAACCTCCACTCCACGCAGCCTGGGCACATTCACTCCACTCAGCCAGGGCACTTCCAGTCCCTCTCTGCCTGGGAACCCCAACTCCACTCAGCCTGGGCACCTCCACTCCACTCAGCCTGGGCACATTCACTCCACTCTGTCTAGGCACATTGACTCCCATTCAGCCTGGGATCATTCACTCCACTCAGCCTGGGCACATTCACTCCACTCAGCCTGGGCACTTCCAGTCCCACTCTGCCTGGGAACCTGCACTCCAATCTGCCTGGGCACCTCCACTCCACTCAGCCTGGGCACATTCACTCCACTCTGCCTGGGCACATTCACTCCACTCAGCCTGGGCACATTCACTCCACTCAGCCTGGGCACTTCCAGTCCCACTCTGCTGGGAGCCTGCACTCCACTCAGCCTGGGAACCTCCACTCCACGCAGCCAGGGCACATTCACTCCACTCAGCCTGGGCACTTCCAGTCCCACTCTGCCTGGGAACCTGCACTCCACTCGGCCTGGGCACCTCCACTCCACTCAGCCTTGGCACTTCCAGTCCCACTCTGCCAGGGAACCCCAACTCCACTCAGCCTGGGCACCTCCACTCCACTCAGCCTGGGCACATTCACTCCACTCAGCCTGGGCACTTCCAGTCCCACTCTGCCTGGGAACCTGCACTCCACTCAGCCTGGGCACCTCCAATCCACTCAGCCTGGGCACATTCTCTCCAGTCAGCCTGGGCACATTCACTCCACTCAGCCTGGGCACATTCACTCCACTCAGCCAGGGCACATTCACTCCACTCAGCCTGGGCACTTCCAGTCCCACTCTGCCCAGGAACCTCCACTCCCACTCTGACTGGGAACCTCCGCTACTCCTCTCCACACCCGGCTCTCCACCCGACTCGCGGGGGCCCACTCTTAAGCCCTCCCGCCGCAAGTAATAGGCCCTTTGCCCGGGCGGAAAGTGAACCGCGGAACTGTGTCCCGCCCTCAATTCTCGTCCGATCGGAACGCGGTTTGGACCCGTTCTCCTGGGCGGCCTCGCAGCCCCTCCAGACCCAGCCAGTTAGCTCCAAGGGGCCGCCCCGAGCACGGGGAGGGGTGACACTTGACGCTTTGGCGCAACGGTGCCCGCGCCACGAGCCAAAAAGCGCCCCCCTCTCTCCGCGCCCATTCAAGGCAATGGGGAAACGCACGTTTCGGGCTCCGGCGGCTGGGCACATTCACTCCACTCTGTCTAGGCACATTGACTCCCATTCAGCCTGGGCTCATTCACTCCACTCCGCCTGGGCACTTCCAGTCCCACTCTGCCTGGGAACCTGCACTCCACTCGGCCTGGGCACCTCCACTCCACTCAGCCTGGGCACATTCACTCCACTCAGCCTTGGCACTTCCAGTCCCACTCTGCCAGGGAACCCCAACTCCACTCAGCCTGGGCACCTCCACTCCACTCAGCCTGGGCACATTCACTCCACTCAGCCTGGGCACTTCCAATCCCACTCTGCCTGGGAACCTGCACTCCACTCAGCCTGGGCACCTCCACTCCACTCAGCCTGGGTACATTCACTCCACTCAGCCTGGGCACTTCCAATCCCACTCTGCCTGGGAACCTGCACTCCACTCAGCCTGGGCACCTCCACTCCACTCAGCATGGGCACATTCACTCCACTCAGCCAGGGCACTTCCAGTCCCTCTCTGCCTGGGAACCCCAACTCCACTCAGCCTGGGCACCTCCACTCCACTCAGCCTGGGCACATTCACTCCACTCTGTCTAGGCACATTGACTCCCATTCAGCCTGGGATCATTCACTCCACTCAGCCTGGGCACATTCACTCCACTCAGCCTGGGCACTTCCAGTCCCACTCTGCCTGGGAACCTGCACTCCACTCAGCCTGGGCACCTCCAATCCACTCAGCCTGGGCACATTCTCTCCAGTCAGCCTGGGCACATTCACTCCACTCAGCCTGGGCACATTCACTCCACTCAGCCTGGGCACATTCACTCCACTCAGCCAGGGCATATTCACTCCACTCAGCCTGGGCACTTCCAGTCCCACTCTGCCCAGGAACCTCCACTCCCACTCTGACTGGGAACCTCCGCTACTCCTCTCCACACCCGGCTCTCCACCCGACTCGCGGGGGCCCACTCTTAAGCCCTCCCGCCGCAAGTTATAGGCCCTTTGCCCGGGCGGAAAGTGAACCGCGGAACTGTGTCCCGCCCTCAATTCTCGTCCGATCGGAACGCGGTTTGGACCCGTTCTCCTGGGCGGCCTCGCAGCCCCTCCAGACCCAGCCAGTTAGCTCCAAGGGGCCGCCCCGAGCACGGGGAGGGGTGACACTTGACGCTTTGGCGCAACGGTGCCCGCGCCACGAGCCAAAAAGCGCCCCCCTCTCTCCGCGCCCATTCAAGGCAATGGGGAAACGCACGTTTCGGGCTCCGGCGGCTGGGCACATTCACTCCACTCTGTCTAGGCACATTGACTCCCATTCAGCCTGGGCTCATTCACTCCACTCCGCCTGGGCACTTCCAGTCCCACTCTGCCTGGGAACCTGCACTCCACTCGGCCTGGGCACCTCCACTCCACTCAGCCTGGGCACATTCACTCCACTCAGCCTTGGCACTTCCAGTCCCACTCTGCCAGGGAACCCCAACTCCACTCAGCCTGGGCACCTCCACTCCACTCAGCCTGGGCACATTCACTCCACTCAGCCTGGGCACTTCCAATCCCACTCTGCCTGGGAACCTGCACTCCACTCAGCCTGGGCACCTCCACTCCACTCAGCCTGGGTACATTCACTCCACTCAGCCTGGGCACTTCCAATCCCACTCTGCCTGGGAACCTGCACTCCACTCAGCCTGGGCACCTCCACTCCACTCAGCATGGGCACATTCACTCCACTCAGCCAGGGCACTTCCAGTCCCTCTCTGCCTGGGAACCCCAACTCCACTCAGCCTGGGCACCTCCACTCCACTCAGCCTGGGCACATTCACTCCACTCTGTCTAGGCACATTGACTCCCATTCAGCCTGGGATCATTCACTCCACTCAGCCTGGGCACATTCACTCCACTCAGCCTGGGCACTTCCAGTCCCACTCTGCCTGGGAACCTGCACTCCACTCAGCCTGGGCACCTCCAATCCACTCAGCCTGGGCACATTCTCTCCAGTCAGCCTGGGCACATTCACTCCACTCAGCCTGGGCACATTCACTCCACTCAGCCTGGGCACATTCACTCCACTCAGCCAGGGCATATTCACTCCACTCAGCCTGGGCACTTCCAGTCCCACTCTGCCCAGGAACCTCCACTCCCACTCTGACTGGGAACCTCCGCTACTCCTCTCCACACCCGGCTCTCCACCCGACTCGCGGGGGCCCACTCTTAAGCCCTCCCGCCGCAAGTTATAGGCCCTTTGCCCGGGCGGAAAGTGAACCGCGGAACTGTGTCCCGCCCTCAATTCTCGTCCGATCGGAACGCGGTTTGGACCCGTTCTCCTGGGCGGCCTCGCAGCCCCTCCAGACCCAGCCAGTTAGCTCCAAGGGGCCGCCCCGAGCACGGGGAGGTGTGACACTTGACGCTTTGGCGCAACGGTGCCCGCGCCACGAGCCAAAAAGCGCCCCCCTCTCTCCGCGCCCATTCAAGGCAATGGGGAAACGCACGTTTCGGGCTCCGGCGGCCGGGCACATTCACTCCACTCTGTCTAGGCACATTGACTCCCATTCAGCCTGGGCACATTCACTCCACTCCGCCTGGGCACTTCCAGTCCCACTCTGCCTGGGAACCTGCACTCCACTCGGCCTGGGCACCTCCACTCCACTCAGCCTGGGCACATTCACTCCACTCAGCCTTGGCACTTCCAGTCCCACTCTGCCAGGGAACCCCAACTCCACTCAGCCTGGGCACCTCCACTCCACTCAGCCTGGGCACATTCACTCCACTCAGCCTGGGCACTTCCAGTCCCACTCTGCCTGGGAACCTGCACTCCACTCAGCCTGGGCACCACCAATCCACTCAGCCTGGGCACATTCTCTCCAGTCAGCCTGGGCACATTCACTCCGCTCAGCCTGGGCACCTCCACTCCACTCAGCCTAGGCACTTCCAGTCCCACTCTGCTGGGAGCCTGCACTCCACTCAGCCTGGGAACCTCCACTCCACGCAGCCTGGGCACATTCACTCCACTCAGCCAGGGCACTTCCAGTCCCTCTCTGCCTGGGAACCCCAACTCCACTCAGCCTGGGCACCTCCACTCCACTCAGCCTGGGCACATTCACTCCACTCTGTCTAGGCACATTGACTCCCATTCAGCCTGGGAACATTCACTCCACTCAGCCTGGGCACATTCACTCCACTCAGCCTGGGCACTTCCAGTCCCACTCTGCCTGGGAACCTGCACTCCACTCAGCCTGGGCACCTCCAATCCACTCAGCCTGGGCACATTCTCTCCAGTCAGCCTGAGCACATTCACTCCACTCAGCCTGGGCACATTCACTCCACTCAGCCTGGGCACATTCACTCCACTCAGCCAGGGCACATTCACTCCACTCAGCCTTGTCACTTCCAGTCCCACTCTGCCAGGGAACCCCAACTCCACTCAGCCTGGGCACCTCCACTCCACTCAGCCTGGGCACATTCACTCCACTCAGCCTGGGCACTTCCAGTCCCACTCTGCCTGGGAACCTGCACTCCACTCAGCCTGGGCACCTCCAATCCACTCAGCCTGGGCACATTCTCTCCAGTCAGCCTGGGCACATTCACTCCACTCAGCCTGGGCACCTCCACTCCACTCAGCCTGGCCACATTCACTCCACTCAGCCAGGGCACATTCACTCCACTCAGCCTGGGCACTTCCAGTCCCACTCTGCCCAGGAACCTCCACTCCCACTCTGACTGGGAACCTCCGCTACTCCTCTCCACACCCGGCTCTCCACCCGACTCACGGGGGCCCACTCTTAAGCCCTCCCGCCGCAAGTAATAGGCCCTTTGCCCGGGCGGAAAGTGAACCGCGGAACTGTGTCCCGCCCTCAATTCTCGTCCGATCGGAACGCGGTTTGGACCCGTTCTCCTGGGCGGCCTCGCAGCCCCTCCAGACCCAGCCAGTTAGCTCCAAGGGGCCGCCCCGAGCACGGGGAGGTGTGACACTTGACGCTTTGGCGCAACGGTGCCCGCGCCACGAGCCAAAAAGCGCCCCCCTCTCTCCGCGCCCATTCAAGGCAATGGGGAAACGCACGTTTCGGGCTCCGGCGGCCGGGCACATTCACTCCACTCTGTCTAGGCACATTGACTCCCATTCAGCCTGGGCACATTCACTCCACTCCGCCTGGGCACTTCCAGTCCCACTCTGCCTGGGAACCTGCACTCCACTCGGCCTGGGCACCTCCACTCCACTCAGCCTGGGCACATTCACTCCACTCAGCCTTGGCACTTCCAGTCCCACTCTGCCAGGGAACCCCAACTCCACTCAGCCTGGGCACCTCCACTCCACTCAGCCTGGGCACATTCACTCCACTCAGCCTGGGCACTTCCAGTCCCACTCTGCCTGGGAACCTGCACTCCACTCAGCCTGGGCACCTCCAATCCACTCAGCCTGGGCACATTCTCTCCAGTCAGCCTGGGCACATTCACTCCACTCAGCCTGGGCACATTCACTCCACTCAGCCTGGGCACATTCACTCCACTCAGCCTGGGCACATTCACTCCACTCAGCCTGGGCACTTCCAGTCCCACTCTGCCCAGGAACCTCTACTCCCACTCTGACTGGGAACCTCCGCTACTCCTCTCCACACCCGGCTCTCCACCCGACTCACAGGGGCCCACTCTTAAGCCCTCCCGCCGCAAGTAATAGGCCCTTTGCCCGGGCGGAAAGTGAACCGCGGAACTGTGTCCCGCCCTCAATTCTCGTCCGATCGGAACGCGGTTTGGACCCGTTCTCCTGGGCGGCCTCGCAGCCCCTCCAGACCCAGCCAGTTAGCTCCAAGGGGCCGCCCCGAGCACGGGGAGGGGTGACACTTGACGCTTTGGCGCAACGGTGCCCGCGCCACGAGCCAAAAAGCGCCCCCCTCTCTCCGCGCCCATTCAAGGCAATGGGGAAACGCACGTTTCGGGCTCCGGCGGCTGGGCACATTCACTCCACTCTGTCTAGGCACATTGACTCCCATTCAGCCTGGGCACATTCACTCCTCTCCGCCTGGGCACTTCCAGTCCCACTCTGCCTGGGAACCTGCACTCCACTCGGCCTGGGCACCTCCAGTCCATTCAGCCTGGGCACATTCACTCCACTCAGCCTTGGCACTTCCAGTCCCACTCTGCCAGGGAACCCCAACTCCACTCAGCCTGGGCACCTCCACTCCACTCAGCCTGGGCACATTCACTCGACTCAGCCTGGGCACTTCCAATCCCACTCTGCCTGGGAACCTGCACTCCACTCAGCCTGGGCACCTCCACTCCACTCAGCCTGGGTACATTCACTCCACTCAGCCTGGGCACTTCCAATCCCACTCTGCCTGGGAACCTGCACTCCACTCAGCCTGGGCACCTCCACTCCACTCAGCCTGGGCACATTCACTCCACTCAGCCTTGGCACTTCCAGTCCCACTCTGCCAGGGAACCCCAACTCCACTCAGCCTGGGCACCTCCACTCCACTCAGCCTGGGCACATTCACTCGACTCAGCCTGGGCACTTCCAATCCCACTCTGCCTGGGAACCTGCACTCCACTCAGCCTGGGCACCTCCACTCCACTCAGCCTGGGTACATTCACTCCACTCAGCCTGGGCACTTCCAATCCCACTCTGCCTGGGAACCTGCACTCCACTCAGCCTGGGCACCTCCACTCCACTCAGCCTGGGCACATTCACTCCACTCAGCCTTGGCACTTCCAGTCCCACTCTGACAGGGACCCCCAACTCCACTCAGCCTGGGCACCTCCACTCCACTCAGCCTGGGCACATTCACTCCACTCAGCCTGGGCACTTCCAGTCCCACTCTGCCTGGGAACCTGCACTCCACTCGGCCTGGGCACCTCCACTCCACTCAGCCAGGGCACATTCACTCCACTCAGCCTGGGCACTTCCAGTCCCACTCTGCCCAGGAACCTCCACTCCCACTCTGACTGGGAACCTCCGCTACTCCTCTCCACACCCGGCTCTCCACCCGACTCGCGGGGGCCCACTCTTAAGCCCTCCCGCCGCAAGTTATAGGCCCTTTGCCCGGGCGGAAAGTGAACCGCGGAACTGTGTCCCGCCCTCAATTCTCGTCCGATCGGAACGCGGTTTGGACCCGTTCTCCTGGGCGGCCTCGCAGCCCCTCCAAACCCCGCTGGTTAGCTCCAAGGGGCCGCCCCGAGGACGGGGAGGTGTGACACTTGACGCTTTGGCGCAACGGTGACCGCGCCACGAGCCAAAAAATGCCCCCCTCTCTCCGCGCCCATTCAAGGCAATGGGGAAACGCACGTTTCGGGCTCCGGCGGCCGGGCACATTCACTCCACTCTGTCTAGGCACATTGACTCCCATTCAGCCTGGGCACATTCACTCCACTCCGCCTGGGCACTTCCAGTCCCACACTGCCTGGGAACCTGCACTCCACTCGGCCTGGGCACCTCCACTCCACTCAGCCTGGGCACATTCACTCCACTCAGCCTTGGCACTTCCAGTCCCACTCTGCCAGGGAACCCCAACTCCACTCAGCCTGGGCACCTCCACTCCACTCAGCCTGGGCACATTCACTCCACTCAGCCTGGGCACTTCCAATCCCACTCTGCCTGGCAACCTGCACTCCACTCAGCCTGGGCACCTCCACTCCACCCAGCCTGGGCACATTCACTCCACTCTGCCTGGGCTCATTCACTCCACTCAGCCTGGGCACATTCACTCCACTCAGCCTGGGCACTTCTAGTCCCACTCTGCTGGGAACCTGCACTCCACTCAGCCTGGGAACCTCCACTCCACGCAGCCTGGGCACATTCACTCCACTCAGCCAGGGCACTTCCAGTCCCTCTCTGCCTGGGAACCCCAACTCCACTCAGCCTGGGCACCTCCACTCCACTCAGCCTGGGCACATTCACTCCACTCTGTCTAGGCACATTGACTCCCATTCAGCCTGGGAACATTCACTCCACTCAGCCTGGGCACATTCACTCCACTCAGCCTGGGCACATTCACTCCACTCTGACTAGGCACATTGACTCCCATTCAGCCTGGGAACATTCACTCCACTCAGCCTGGGCACATTCACTCCACTCAGCCTGGGCACTTCCAGTCCCACTCTGCCTGGGAACCTGCACTCCACTCAGCCTGGGCACCTCCAATCCACTCAGCCTGGGCACATTCTCTCCAGTCAGCCTGGGCACATTCACTCCACTCAGCCTGGGCACCTCCACTCCACTCAGCCTGGGCACATTCACTCCACTCAGCCTGGGCACTTCCAATCCCACTCTGCCTGGGAACCTGCACTCCACTCAGCCTGGGCACCTCCACTCCACTCAGCCTGGGTACTTCCAATCCCACTCTGCTGGGAACCTGCACTCCACTCAGCCTGGGAACCTCCACTCCACGCAGCCTGGGCACATTCACTCCACTCAGCCAGGGCACTTCCAGTCCCTCTCTGCCTGGGAACCCCAACTCCACTCAGCCTGGGCACCTCCACTCCACTCAGCCTGGGCACATTCACTCCACTCTGTCTAGGCACATTGACTCCCATTCAGCCTGGGAACATTCACTCCACTCAGCCTGGGCACATTCACTCCACTCAGCCTGGGCACTTCCAGTCCCACTCTGCCTGAGAACCTGCACTCCACTCAGCCTGGGAACCTCCAATCCACTCAGCCTGGGCACATTCTCTCCATTCAGCCTGGGCACATTCACTCCACTCAGCCTGGGCACATTCACTCCACTCAGCCTTGGCAATTCCAATCCCACTCTGCCTGGGAACCTGCACTCCACTCGGCCAGGGCACCTCCACTCCACTCAGCCTGGGCACATTCACTCCACTCAGCCTTGGCACTTCCAGTCCCACTCTGCCAGGGAACCCCAACTCCACTCAGCCTGGGCACCTCCACTCCACTCAGCCTGGGCACATTCACTCCACTCAGCCTGGGCACTTCCAGTCCCACTCTGCCTGGGAACCTGCACTCCACTCGGCCTGGGCACCTCCACTCCACTCAGCCTGGGCACTTCCAATCCCACTCTGCCTGGGAACCTGCACTCCACTCAGCCTGGGCACCTCCACTCCACTCAGCCTCGGCACATTCACTCCACTCTGCCTGGGCACATTCACTCCACTCAGCCTGGGAACCTGCACTCCACTCAGCCTGGGCACCTCCACTCCACTCAGCCTGGGCACATTCACTCCACTCAGCCTGGGCACTTCCAATCCCACTCTGCCAGGGAACCTGCACTCCACTCAGCCTGGGCACCTCCACTCCATTCAGCCTGGGGCACATTCACTCCACTCAGACTGGGCACTTTCAGTCCCACTCTGCCTGGGAACCTGCACTCCACTCGGCCTGGGCACCTCCACTCCACTCAGCCTGGGCACATTCACTCCACTCAGCCATGGCACTTCCAGTCCCACTCTGCCAGGGAACCCCAACTCCACTCAGCCTGGGCACCTCCACTCCACTCAGCCTGGGCACATTCACTCCACTCAGCCTGGGCACATTCACTCCACTCAGCCAGGGCACATTCACTCCACTCAGCCTGGGCACTTCCAGTCCCACTCTGCCCAGGAACCTCCACTCCCACTCTGACTGGGAACCTCCGCTACTCCTCTCCACACCCGGCTCTCCACCCGACTCGCGGGGGCCCACTCTTAAGCCCTCCCGCCGAGAGTTATAGGCCCTTTGCCCGGGCGGAAAGTGAACCGCGGAACTGTTTCCCGCCCTCAATTCTCGTCCGATCGGAACGCAGTTTGGACACGTTCTCCTGGGCGGCCTCGCAGCCCCTCCAGACCCAGCCAGTTAGCTCCAAGGGGCCGCCCCGAGCACGGGGAGGTGTGACACTTGACGCTTTGGCGCAACGGTGCCCGCGCCACGAGCCAAAAAGCGCCCCCCTCTCTCCGCGCCCATTCAAGGCAATGGGGAAACGCACGTTTCGTGCTCCGGCGGCCGGACACATTCACTCCACTCTGTCTAGGCACATTGACTCCCATTCAGCCTGGGCACATTCACTCCACTCCGCCTGGGCACTTCCAGTCCCACTCTGCCTGGGAACCTGCACTCCACTCGGCCTGGGCACCTCCAATCCAGTCAGCCTGGGCACATTCACTCCACTCAGCCTGGGCACTTCCAATCCCACTCTGCCAGGGAACCTGCACTCCACTCAGCCTGGGCACATGCAATCCACTCAGCCTGGGGACATTCACTCCACTCAGCCTGGGAACTTCCAATCCCACTCTGCCTGGGAACCAGCACTCCACTCAGCCTGGGCACCTCCACTCCACTCAGCCTGGGTACATTCACTCCACTCAGCCTTGGCACTTCCAGTCCCACTCTGCCAGGGAACCCCAACTCCACTCAGCCTGGGCACCTCCACTCCACTCAGCCTGGGCACATTCACTCCACTCAGCCTGGGCACTTCCAATCCCACTCTGCCTGGGAACCTGCACTCCACTCAGCCTGGGAACCTCCACTCCACGCAGCCTGGGCACATTCACTCCACTCAGCCAGGGCACTTCCAGTCCCTCTCTGCCTGGGCACCTCCACTCCACTCAGCCTGGGTACATTCACTCCACTCAGCCTTGGCACTTCCAGTCCCACTCTGCCAGGGAACCCCAACTCCACTCAGCCTGGGCACCTCCACTCCACTCAGCCTGGGCACATTCACTCCACTCAGCCTGGGCACTTCCAATCCCACTCTGCCTGGGAACCTGCACTCCACTCAGCCTCGGAACCTCCACTCCACGCAGCCTGGGCACATTCACTCCACTCAGCCAGGGCACTTCCAGTCCCTCTCTGCCTGGGCACCTCCACTGAACTCAGCCTGGGTACATTCACTCCACTCAGCCTTGGCACTTCCAGTCCCACTCTGCCAGGGAACCCCAACTCCACTCAGCCTGGGCACCTCCACTCCACTCAGCCTGGGCACATTCACTCCACTCAGCCTGGGCACTTCCAATCCCACTCTGCCTGGGAACCTGCACTCCACTCAGCCTGGGAACCTCCACTCCACGCAGCCTGGGCACATTCACTCCACTCAGCCAGGGCACTTCCAGTCCCTCTCTGCCTGGGAACCCCAACTTTACTCAGCCTGGGCACCTCCACTCCACTCAGCCTGGGCACATTCACTCCACTCTGTCTAGTCACATTGACTCCCATTCAGCCTGGGAACATTCACTCCACTCAGCCTGGGCACATTCACTCCACTCAGCCTGGGCACTTCCAGTCCCACTCTGCCTTGGAACCTGCACTCCACTCAGCCTGGGCACCTCCAATCCACTCAGCCTGGGCACATTCTCTCCAGTCAGCCTGGGCACATTCACTCCACTCAGCCTAGGCACATTCACTCCACTCAGCCTGGGCACATTCACTCCACTCAGCCTGGGCACTTTCAGTCCCACTCTGCCTGGGAACCTGCACTCCACTCGGCCAGGGCACCTCCACTCCACTCAGCCTGGGCACATTCACTCCACTCAGCCTTGGCACTTCCAGTCCCACTCTGCCAGGGAACCCCAACTCCACTCAGCCTGGGCACCTCCACTCCACTCAGCCTGGGCACATTCACTCCACTCAGCCTGGGCACTTCCAGTCCCACTCTGCCTGGGAACCTGCACTCCACTCGGCCTGGGCACCTCCACTCCACTCAGCCTGGGCACATTCACTCCACTCAGCCTGGGCACTTCCAATCCCACTCTGCCTGGGTGCCTGCACTCCACTCGGCCTGGGCACCTCCACTCCACTCAGCCTGGGCACATTCACTCCACTCAGCCTTGGCACTTCCAGTCCCACTCTGCCAGGGAACCCCAACTCCACTCAGCCTGGGCACCTCCACTCCACTCAGCCTGGGCACATTCACTCCACTCAGCCTGGGCACTTCCAGTCCCACTCTGCCTGGGAACCTGCACTCCACTCGGCCTGGGCTCCTCCACTCCACTCAGCCTGGGCACATTCACTCCACTCAGCCAGGGCACATTCACTCCACTCAGCCTGGGCACTTCCAGTCCCACTCTGCCCAGGAACCTCCACTCCCACTCTGACTGGGAACCTCCGCTACTCCTCTCCACACCCGGCTCTCCACCCGACTCGCGGGGGCCCACTCTTAAGCCCTCCCGCCGCAAGTTATAGGCCCTTTGCCCGGGCGGAAAGTGAACCGGGGAACTGTGTCCCGCCCTCAATTCTCGTCCGATCGGAACGCGGTTTGGACCCGTTCTCCTGGGCGGCCTCGCAGCCCCTCCAGACCCAGCCAGTTAGCTCCAAGGGGCCGCCCCGAGCACGGGGAGGTGTGACACTTGACGCTTTGGCGCAACGGTGCCCGCGCCACGAGCCAAAAAGCGCCCCCCTCTCTCCGCGCCCATTCAAGGCAATGGGGAAACGCACGTTTCGGGCTCCGGCGGCCGGGCACATTCACTCCACTCTGTCTAGGCACATTGACTCCCATTCAGCCTGGGCACATTCACTCCACTCCGCCTGGGCACTTCCAGTCCCACTCTGCCTGGGAACCTGCACTCCACTCGGCCTGGGCACCTCCACTCCAGTCAGCCTTGGCACATTCACTCCACTCAGCCTGGGCACTTCCAATCCCACTCTGCCAGGGAACCTGCACTCCACTCAGCCTGGGCACATGCAATCCACTCAGCCTGGGGACATTCACTCCACTCAGCCTGGGAACTTCCAATCCCACTCTGCCTGGGAACCAGCACTCCACTCAGCCTGGGCACCTCCACTCCACTCAGCCTGGGTACTTCCAATCCCATTCTGCTGGGAACCTGCACTCCACTCAGCCTGGGAACCTCCACTCCACGCAGCCTGGGCACATTCACTCCACTCAGCCAGGGCACTTCCAGTCCCTCTCTGCCTGGGAACCCCAACTCCACTCAGCCTGGGCACCTCCACTCCACTCAGCCTGGGCACATTCACTCCACTCAGCCTTGGCACTTCCAGTCCCACTCTGCCAGGGACCCCCAACTCCACTCAGCCTGGGCACCTCCACTCCACTCAGCCTGGGCACATTCACTCCACTCAGCCTGGGCACTTCCAGTCCCACTCTGCCTGGGAACCTGCACTCCACTCGGCCTGGGCAGCTCCACTCCACTCAGCCTGGGCACATTCACTCCACTCAGCGTTGGCACTTCCAGTCCCACTCTGCCAGGGAACCCCAACTCCACTCAGCCTGGGCACCTCCACTCCACTCAGCCTGGGCACATTCACTCCACTCACCGTTGGCACTTCCAGTTCCACTCTGCCAGGGAACCCCAACTCCATTCAGCCTGGGCACCTCCACTCCACTCAGCCTGGGCACATTCACTCCACTCAGCCTGGGCACTTCCAATCCCACTCTGCCTGGGAACCTGCACTCCACTCAGCCTGGGCACCTCCACTCCACTCAGCCTGGGCACATTCACTCCACTCAGCCTGGGCACTTCCAGTCCCACTCTGCTGGGAGCCTGCACTCCACTCAGCCTGGGCACCTCCACTCCACGCAGCCTGGGCACATTCACTCCACTCAGCCAGGGCACTTCCAGTCCCTCTCTGCCTGGGAACCCCAACTCCACTCAGCCTGGGCACCTCCACTCCACTCAGCCTGGGCACATTCACTCCACTCTGTCTAGGCACATTGACTCCCATTCAGCCTGGGATCATTCACTCCACTCAGCCTGGGCACATTCACTCCACTCAGCCTGGGCACTTCCAGTCCCACTCTGCCTGGGAACCTGCACTCCAATCAGCCTTGGCACCTCCACTCCACTCAGCCTGGGCACATTCACTCCACTCTGCCTGGGCACATTCACTCCACTCAGCCTGGGCACATTCACTCCACTCAGCCTGGGCACTTCCAGTCCCACTCTGCTGGGAGCCTGCACTCCACTCAGCCTGGGAACCTCCACTCCACGCAGCCTGGGCACATTCTCTCCACTCAGCCTGGGCACTTCCAGTCCCTCTCTGCCTGGGAACCTGCACTCCACTCAGCCTGGGCACCTCCACTCCACTCAGCCTGGGCACATTCACTCCACTCTGCCAGGGAACCCCAACTCCACTCAGCCTGGGCACCTCCACTCCACTCAGCCTGGGCACATTCACTCCACTCAGCCTGGGCACTTCCAGTCCCACTCTGCCTGGGAACCTGCACTCCACTCAGCCTGGGCACCTCCAATCCACTCAGCCTGGGCACATTCTCTCCAGTCAGCCTGGGCACATTCACTCCACTCAGCCTGGGCACCTCCACTCCACTCAGCCTGGCCACATTCACTCCACTCAGCCAGGGCACATTCACTCCACTCAGCCTGGGCACTTCCAGTCCCACTCTGCCCAGGAACCTCCACTCCCACTCTGACTGGGAACCTCCGCTACTCCTCTCCACACCCGGCTCTCCACCCGACTCACGGGGGCCCACTCTTAAGCCCTCCCGCCGCAAGTAATAGGCCCTTTGCCCGGGCGGAAAGTGAACCGCGGAACTGTGTCCCGCCCTCAATTCTCGTCCGATCGGAACGCGGTTTGGACCCGTTCTCCTGGGCGGCCTCGCAGCCCCTCCAGACCCAGCCAGTTAGCTCCAAGGGGCCGCCCCGAGCACGGGGAGGTGTGACACTTGACGCTTTGGCGCAACGGTGCCCGCGCCACGAGCCAAAAAGCGCCCCCCTCTCTCCGCGCCCATTCAAGGCAATGGGGAAACGCACGTTTCGGGCTCCGGCGGCCGGGCACATTCACTCCACTCTGTCTAGGCACATTGACTCCCATTCAGCCTGGGCACATTCACTCCACTCCGCCTGGGCACTTCCAGTCCCACTCTGCCTGGGAACCTGCACTCCACTCGGCCTGGGCACCTCCACTCCACTCAGCCTGGGCACATTCACTCCACTCAGCCTTGGCACTTCCAGTCCCACTCTGCCAGGGAACCCCAACTCCACTCAGCCTGGGCACCTCCACTCCACTCAGCCTGGGCACATTCACTCCACTCAGCCTGGGCACTTCCAGTCCCACTCTGCCTGGGAACCTGCACTCCACTCAGCCTGGGCACCTCCAATCCACTCAGCCTGGGCACATTCTCTCCAGTCAGCCTGGGCACATTCACTCCACTCAGCCTGGGCACCTCCACTCCACTCAGCCTGGCCACATTCACTCCACTCAGCCAGGGCACATTCACTCCACTCAGCCTGGGCACTTCCAGTCCCACTCTGCCCAGGAACCTCCACTCCCACTCTGACTGGGAACCTCCGCTACTCCTCTCCACACCCGGCTCGCCACCCGACTCACGGGGGCCCACTCTTAAGCCCTCCCGCCGGAAGTAATAGGCCCTTTGCCCGGGCGGAAAGTGAACCGCGGAACTGTGTCCCGCCCTCAATTCTCGTCCGATCGGAACGCGGTTTGGACCCGTTCTCCTGGGCGGCCTCGCAGCCCCTCCAGACCCAGCCAGTTAGCTCCAAGGGGCCGCCCCGAGCACGGGGAGGGGTGACACTGGACGCTTTGGCGCAACGGTGCCCGCGCCACGAGCCAAAAAGCGCCCCCCTCTCTCCGCGCCCATTCAAGGCAATGGGGAAACGCACGTTTCGGGCTCCGGCGGCTGGGCACATTCACTCCACTCTGTCTAGGCACATTGACTCCCATTCAGCCTGGGCACATTCACTCCACTCCGCCTGGGCACTTCCAGTCCCACTCTGCCTGGGAACCTGCACTCCACTCGGCCTGGGCACCTCCACTCCAGTCAGCCTGGGTATATTCACTCCACTCAGCCTGGGCACTTCCAATCCCACTCTGCCTGGGAACCTGCACTCCACTCAGCCTGGGCACTTCCAGTCCCACTCTGCCTGGGAACCCCAACTCCATTCAGCCTGGGCACCTCCACTCCACTCAGCCTGGGCACATTCACTCCACTCAGCCTGGGCACTTCCAATCCCACTCTGCTGGGAGCCTGCACTCCACTCAGCCTGGGAACCTCCACTCCACGCAGCCTGGGCACATTCACTCCACTCAGCCAGGGCACTTCCAGTCCCTCTCTGCCTGGGAACCCCAACTCCACTCAGCCTGGGCACCTCCACTCCACTCAGCCTGGGCACATTCACTCCACTCTGTCTAGGCACATTGACTCCCATTCAGCCTGGGAACATTCACTCCACTCAGCCTGGGCACATTCACTCCACTCAGCCTGGGCACTTCCAGTCCCACTCTGCCTGGGAACCTGCACTCCACTCAGCCTGGGCACCTCCAATCCACTCAGCCTGGGCACATTCTCTCCAGTCAGCCTGAGCACATTCACTCCACTCAGCCTGGGCACATTCACTCCACTCAGCCTGGGCACATTCACTCCACTCAGCCAGGGCACATTCACTCCACTCAGCCTTGTCACTTCCAGTCCCACTCTGCCAGGGAACCCCAACTCCACTCAGCCTGGGCACCTCCACTCCACTCAGCCTGGGCACATTCACTCCACTCAGCCTGGGCACTTCCAGTCCCACTCTGCCTGGGAACCTGCACTCCACTCAGCCTGGGCACCTCCAATCCACTCAGCCTGGGCACATTCTCTCCAGTCAGCCTGGGCACATTCACTCCACTCAGCCTGGGCACCTCCACTCCACTCAGCCTGGCCACATTCACTCCACTCAGCCAGGGCACATTCACTCCACTCAGCCTGGGCACTTCCAGTCCCACTCTGCCCAGGAACCTCCACTCCCACTCTGACTGGGAACCTCCGCTACTCCTCTCCACACCCGGCTCTCCACCCGACTCACGGGGGCCCACTCTTAAGCCCTCCCGCCGCAAGTAATAGGCCCTTTGCCCGGGCGGAAAGTGAACCGCGGAACTGTGTCCCGCCCTCAATTCTCGTCCGATCGGAACGCGGTTTGGACCCGTTCTCCTGGGCGGCCTCGCAGCCCCTCCAGACCCTGCCAGTTAGCTCCAAGGGGCCGCCCCGAGCACGGGGAGGGGTGACACTTGACGCTTTGGCGCAACGGTGCCCGCGCCACGAGCCAAAAAGCGCCCCCCTCTCTCCGCGCCCATTCAAGGCAATGGGGAAACGCACGTTTCGGGCTCCGGCGGCTGGGCACATTCACTCCACTCTGTCTAGGCACATTGACTCCCATTCAGCCTGGGCACATTCACTCCACTCCGCCTGGGCACTTCCAGTCCCACTCTGCCTGGGAACCTGCACTCCACTCGGCCTGGGCACCTCCACTCCACTCAGCCTGGGCACATTCACTCCACTCAGCCTGGGCACTTCCAGTCCCACTCTGCCTGGGAACCTGCACTCCACTCGGCCTGGGCACCTCCACTCCACTCAGCCTGGGCACATTCACTCCACTCAGCCAGGGCACATTCACTCCACTCAGCCTGGGCACTTCCAATCCCACTCTGCCTGGGAACCTGCACTCCACTCAGCCTGGGCACCTGCACTCCACTCAGCCTGGGTACATTACTCCACTCAGCCTGGGCACTTCCAATCCCACTCTGCCTGGGAACCTGCACTCCACTCAGCCTGGGCACCTCCACTCCACTCAGCCTGGGCACATTCACTCCACTCAGCGTTGGCACTTCCAGTCCCACTCTGCCAGGGAACCCCAACTCCACTCAGCCTGGGCACCTCCACTCCACTCAGCCTGGGCACATTCACTCCACTCACCGTTGGCACTTCCAGTCCCACTCTGTCAGGGAACCCCAACTCTACTCAGCCTGGGCACCTCCACTCCACTCAGCCTGGGCACATTCACTCCACTCAGCCTGGGCACTTCCAATCCCACTCTGCCTGGGAACCTGCACTCGACTCAGCCTGGGCCCCTCCACTCCACTCAGCCTGGGTACATTCACTCCACTCAGCCTGGGCACTTCCAATCCCACTCTGCCTGGGAACCTGCACTCCACTCAGCCTGGGCACCTCCACTCAGCCTGGGCACCTCCACTCCATTCAGCCTGGGCACATTCACTCCACTCAGCCTGGGCACTTCCAGTCCCACTCTGCTGGGAACCTGCACTCCACTCAGCCTGGGCACCTCCACTCCACTCAGCCTGGGTACCTTCACTCCACTCAGCCTTGGCACTTCCAGTCCCACTCTGCCAGGGAACCCCAACTCCACTCAGCCTGGGCACCTCCACTCCACTCAGCCTGGGCACATTCACTCCACTCAGCCTGGGCACTTCCAATCCCACTCTGCCGGGGAACCCCAACTCCACTCAGCCTGGGCACCTCCACTCCACTCAGCCTGGGCACATTCACTCCACTCAGCCTTGGCACTTCCAATCCCACTCTGCCTGGGAACCTGCACTCCACTCAGCCTGGGCACCTCCACTCCACTCAGCCTGGGTACCTTCACTCCACTCAGCCTTGGCACTTTCAGTCCCACTCTGCCAGGGAACCCCAACTCCACTCAGCCTGTGCACCTCCACTCCACTCAGCCTGGGCACATTCACTCCACTCAGCCTGGGCACTTTCAGTCCCACTCTGCCTGGGAACCTGCACTCCACTCGGCCAGGGCACCTCCACTCCACTCAGCCTGGGCACATTCACTCCACTCAGCCTTGGCACTTCCAGTCCCACTCTGCCAGGGAACCCCAACTCCACTCAGCCTGGGCACCTCCACTCCACTCAGCCTGGGCACATTCACTCCACTCAGCCTGGGCACTTCCAGTCCCACTCTGCCTGGGAACCTGCACTCCACTCGGCCTGGGCTCCTCCACTCCACTCAGCCTGGGCACATTCACTCCACTCAGCCAGGGCACATTACTCCACTCAGCCTGGGCACTTCCAATCCCACTCTGCCTGGGAACCTGCACTCCACTCAGCCTGGGCACCTCCACTCCACTCAGCCTGGGTACATTCACTCCACTCAGCCTGGGCACTTCCAGTCCCACTCTGCCAGGGACCCCCAACTCCACTCAGCCTGGGCACCTCCACTCCACTCAGCCTGGGCACATTCACTCCACTCAGCCTGGGCACTTCCAGTCCCACTCTGCCTGGGAACCTGCACTCCACTCAGCCTGGGAACCTCCACTCCACGCAGCCTGGGCACATTCACTCCACTCAGCCAGGGCACTTCCAGTCCCTCTCTGCCTGGGAACCCCAACTCCACTCAGCCTGGGCACCTCCACTCCACTCAGCCTGGGCACATTCACTCCACTCTGTCTAGTCACATTGACTCCCATTCAGCCTGGGAACATTCACTCCACTCAGCCTGGGCACATTCACTCCACTCAGCCTGGGCACTTCCAGTCCCACTCTGCCTTGGAACCTGCACTCCACTCAGCCTGGGCACCTCCAATCCACTCAGCCTGGGCACATTCACTCCACTCTGTCTAGGCACATTGACTCCCATTCAGCCTGGGCACATTCACTCCACTCCGCCTGGGAACTTCCAGTCCCACTCTGCCTGGGAACCTGCACTCCACTCGGCCTGGGCACCTCCACTCCACTCAGCCTGGGCACATTCACTCCACTCAGCCTTGGCACTTCCAGTCCCACTCTGCCAGGGAACCCCAACTCCACTCAGCCTGGGCACCTCCACTCCACTCAGCCTGGGCACATTCACTCCACTCAGCCTGGGCACTTCCAATCCCACTCTGCCTGGGAACCTGCACTCCACTCAGCCTGGGCACCTCCACTCCACTCAGCCTGGGTACATTCACTCCACTCAGCCTGGGCACTTCCAGTCCCACTCTGCCAGGGACCCCCAACTCCACTCAGCCTGGGCACCTCCACTCCACTCAGCCTGGGCACATTCACTCCACTCAGCCTGGGCACTTCCAGTCCCACTCTGCCTGGGAACCTGCACTCCACTCAGCCTGGGAACCTCCACTCCACGCAGCCTGGCCACATTCACTCCACTCAGCCAGGGCACTTCCAGTCCCTCTCTGCCTGGGAACCCCAACTCCACTCAGCCTGGGCACCTCCACTCCACTCAGCCTGGGCACATTCACTCCACTCTGTCTAGTCACATTGACTCCCATTCAGCCTGGGAACATTCACTCCACTCAGCCTGGGCACATTCACTCCACTCAGCCTGGGCACTTCCAGTCCCACTCTGCCTTGGAACCTGCACTCCACTCAGCCTGGGCACCTCCAATCCACTCAGCCTGGGCACATTCTCTCCAGTCAGCCTGGGCACATTCACTCCACTCAGCCTAGGCACATTCACTCCACTCAGCCTGGGCACATTCACTCCACTCAGCCTGGGAACTTCCAATCCCACTCTGCCTGGGAACCTGCACTCCACTCAGCCTGGGCACCTCCAATCCACTCAGCCTGGGCACATTCTCTCCAGTCAGCCTGGGCACATTCACTCCACTCAGCCTGGGCACCTCCACTCCACTCAGCCTGGCCACATTCACTCCACTCAGCCAGGGCACATTCACTCCACTCAGCCTGGGCACTTCCAGTCCCACTCTGCCCAGCAACCTCCACTCCCACTCTGACTGGGAACCTCCGCTACTCCTCTCCACACCCGGCTCTCCACCCGACTCACGGGGGCCCACTCTTAAGCCCTCCCTCCGCAAGTAATAGGCCCTTTGCCCGGGCGGAAAGTGAACCGCGGAACTGTGTCCCGCCCTCAATTCTCGTCCGATCGGAACGTGGTTTGGACCCGTTCTCCTGGGCGGCCTCGCAGCCCCTCCAGACCCAGCCAGTTAGCTCCAAGGGGCCGCCCCGAGCACGGGGAGGGGTGACACTTGACGCTTTGGCGCAACGGTGCCCGCGCCACGAGCCAAAAAGCGCCCCCCTCTCTCCGCGCCCATTCAAGGCAATGGGGAAACGCACGTTTCGGGCTCCGGCGGCTGGGCACATTCACTCCACTCTGTCTAGGCACATTGACTCCCATTCAGCCTGGGCACATTCACTCCACTCCGCCTGGGAACTTCCAGTCCCACTCTGCCTGGGAACCTGCACTCCACTCGGCCTGGGCACCTCCACTCCACTCAGCCTGGGCACATTCACTCCACTCAGCCTTGGCACTTCCAGTCCCACTCTGCCAGGGAACCCCAACTCCACTCAGCCTGGGCACCTCCACTCCACTCAGCCTGGGCACATTCACTCCACTCAGCCTGGGCACTTCCAATCCCACTCTGCCTGGGAACCTGCACTCCACTCAGCCTGGGCACCTCCACTCCACTCAGCCTGGGTACATTCACTCCACTCAGCCTGGGCACTTCCAGTCCCACTCTGCCAGGGACCCCCAACTCCACTCAGCCTGGGCACCTCCACTCCACTCAGCCTGGGCACATTCACTCCACTCAGCCTGGGCACTTCCAGTCCCACTCTGCCTGGGAACCTGCACTCCACTCGGCCTGGGCACCTCCACTCCACTCAGCCTGGGCACATTCACTCCACTCAGCCAGGGCACATTCACTCCACTCAGCCTGGGCACTTCCAGTCCCACTCTGCCCAGGAACCTCCACTCCCACTCTGACTGGGAACCTCCGCTACTCCTCTCCACACCCGGCTCTCCACCCGACTCGCGGGGGCCCACTCTTAAGCCCTCCCGCCGCAAGTTATAGGCCCTTTGCCCGGGCGGAAAGTGAACCGCGGAACTGTGTCCCGCCCTCAATTCTCGTCCGATCGGAACGCGGTTTGGACCCGTTCTCCTGGGCGGCCTCGCAGCCCCTCCAAACCCCGTTAGTTAGCTCCAAGGGGCCGCCCCGAGCACGGGGAGGTGTGACACTTGACGCTTTGGCGCAACGGTGACCGCGCCACGAGCCAAAAAGTGCCCCCCTCTCTCCGCGCCCATTCAAGGCAATGGGGAAACGCACGTTTCGGGCTCCGGCGGCCGGGCACATTCACTCCACTCTGTCTAGGCACATTGAATCCCATTCAGCCTGGGCACATTCACTCCACTCCGCCTGGGCACTTCCAGTCCCACTCTGCCTGGGAACCTGCACTCCACTCGGCCTGGGCACCTCCACTCCACTCAGCCTGGGCACATTCACTCCACTCAGCCTGGGCACTTCCAATCCCACTCTGCCTGGGAACCTGCACTCCACTCAGCCTGGGCACCTGCACTCCACTCAGCCTGGGTACATTACTCCACTCAGCCTGGGCACTTCCAATCCCACTCTGCCTGGGAACCTGCACTCGACTCAGCCTGGGCACCTCCAATCCAGTCAGCCTTGGCACATTCACTCCACTCAGCCTGGGCACTTCCAATCCCACTCTGCCAGGGAACCTGCACTCCACTCAGCCTGGGCACATGCAATCCACTCAGCCTGGGGACATTCACTCCACTCAGCCTGGGAACTTCCAATCCCACTCTGCCTGGGAACCAGCACTCCACTCAGCCTGGGCACCTCCACTCCACTCAGCCTGGGAACATTCACTCCACTCAGCGTTGGCACTTCCAGTCCCACTCTGCCAGGGAACCCCAACTCCACTCAGCCTGGGCACCTCCACTCCACTCAGCCTGGGAACATTCACTCCACTCACCGTTGGCACTTCCAGTTCCACTCTGCCAGGGAACCCCAACTCCATTCAGCCTGGGCACCTCCACTCCACTCAGCCTGGGCACATTCACTCCACTCAGCCTGGGCACTTCCAATCCCACTCTGCCTGGGAACCTGCACTCCACTCAGCCTGGGCACCTCCACTCCACTCAGCCTGGGCACATTCACTCCACTCAGCCTGGGCACTTCCAGTCCCACTCTGCTGGGAGCCTGCACTCCACTCAGCCTGGGAACCTCCACTCCACGCAGCCTGGGCACATTCACTCCACTCAGCCAGGGCACTTCCAGTCCCTCTCTGCCTGGGAACCCCAACTCCACTCAGCCTGGGCACCTCCACTCCACTCAGCCTGGGCACATTCACTCCACTCTGTCTAGGCACATTGACTCCCATTCAGCCTGGGATCATTCACTCCACTCAGCCTGGGCACATTCACTCCACTCAGCCTGGGCACTTCCAGTCCCACTCTGCCTGGGAACCTGCACTCCAATCTGCCTGGGCACCTCCACTCCACTCAGCCTGGGCACATTCACTCCACTCTGCCTGGGCACATTCACTCCACTCAGCCTGGGCACATTCACTCCACTCAGCCTGGGCACTTCCAGTCCCACTCTGCTGGGAGCCTGCACTCCACTCAGCCTGGGAACCTCCACTCCACGCAGCCAGGGCACATTCACTCCACTCAGCCTGGGCACTTCCAGTCCCACTCTGCCTGGGAACCTGCACTCCACTCGGCCTGGGCACCTCCACTCCACTCAGCCTTGGCACTTCCAGTCCCACTCTGCCAGGGAACCCCAACTCCACTCAGCCTGGGCACCTCCACTCCACTCAGCCTGGGCACATTCACTCCACTCAGCCTGGGCACTTCCAGTCCCACTCTGCCTGGGAACCTGCACTCCACTCAGCCTGGGCACCTCCAATCCACTCAGCCTGGGCACATTCTCTCCAGTCAGCCTGGGCACATTCACTCCACTCAGCCTGGGCACATTCACTCCACTCAGCCAGGGCACATTCACTCCACTCAGCCTGGGCACTTCCAGTCCCACTCTGCCCAGGAACCTCCACTCCCACTCTGACTGGGAACCTCCGCTACTCCTCTCCACACCCGGCTCTCCACCCGACTCGCGGGGGCCCACTCTTAAGCCCTCCCGCCGCAAGTAATAGGCCCTTTGCCCGGGCGGAAAGTGAACCGCGGAACTGTGTCCCGCCCTCAATTCTCGTCCGATCGGAACGCGGTTTGGACCCGTTCTCCTGGGCGGCCTCGCAGCCCCTCCAGACCCAGCCAGTTAGCTCCAAGGGGCCGCCCCGAGCACGGGGAGGGGTGACACTTGACGCTTTGGCGCAACGGTGCCCGCGCCACGAGCCAAAAAGCGCCCCCCTCTCTCCGCGCCCATTCAAGGCAATGGGGAAACGCACGTTTCGGGCTCCGGCGGCTGGGCACATTCACTCCACTCTGTCTAGGCACATTGACTCCCATTCAGCCTGGGCTCATTCACTCCACTCCGCCTGGGCACTTCCAGTCCCACTCTGCCTGGGAACCTGCACTCCACTCGGCCTGGGCACCTCCACTCCACTCAGCCTGGGCACATTCACTCCACTCAGCCTTGGCACTTCCAGTCCCACTCTGCCAGGGAACCCCAACTCCACTCAGCCTGGGCACCTCCACTCCACTCAGCCTGGGCACATTCACTCCACTCAGCCTGGGCACTTCCAATCCCACTCTGCCTGGGAACCTGCACTCCACTCAGCCTGGGCACCTCCACTCCACTCAGCCTGGGTACATTCACTCCACTCAGCCTGGGCACTTCCAATCCCACTCTGCCTGGGAACCTGCACTCCACTCAGCCTGGGCACCTCCACTCCACTCAGCATGGGCACATTCACTCCACTCAGCCAGGGCACTTCCAGTCCCTCTCTGCCTGGGAACCCCAACTCCACTCAGCCTGGGCACCTCCACTCCACTCAGCCTGGGCACATTCACTCCACTCTGTCTAGGCACATTGACTCCCATTCAGCCTGGGATCATTCACTCCACTCAGCCTGGGCACATTCACTCCACTCAGCCTGGGCACTTCCAGTCCCACTCTGCCTGGGAACCTGCACTCCACTCAGCCTGGGCACCTCCAATCCACTCAGCCTGGGCACATTCTCTCCAGTCAGCCTGGGCACATTCACTCCACTCAGCCTGGGCACATTCACTCCACTCAGCCTGGGCACATTCACTCCACTCAGCCAGGGCATATTCACTCCACTCAGCCTGGGCACTTCCAGTCCCACTCTGCCCAGGAACCTCCACTCCCACTCTGACTGGGAACCTCCGCTACTCCTCTCCACACCCGGCTCTCCACCCGACTCGCGGGGGCCCACTCTTAAGCCCTCCCGCCGCAAGTTATAGGCCCTTTGCCCGGGCGGAAAGTGAACCGCGGAACTGTGTCCCGCCCTCAATTCTCGTCCGATCGGAACGCGGTTTGGACCCGTTCTCCTGGGCGGCCTCGCAGCCCCTCCAGACCCAGCCAGTTAGCTCCAAGGGGCCGCCCCGAGCACGGGGAGGGGTGACACTTGACGCTTTGGCGCAACGGTGCCCGCGCCACGAGCCAAAAAGCGCCCCCCTCTCTCCGCGCCCATTCAAGGCAATGGGGAAACGCACGTTTCGGGCTCCGGCGGCTGGGCACATTCACTCCACTCTGTCTAGGCACATTGACTCCCATTCAGCCTGGGCTCATTCACTCCACTCCGCCTGGGCACTTCCAGTCCCACTCTGCCTGGGAACCTGCACTCCACTCGGCCTGGGCACCTCCACTCCACTCAGCCTGGGCACATTCACTCCACTCAGCCTTGGCACTTCCAGTCCCACTCTGCCAGGGAACCCCAACTCCACTCAGCCTGGGCACCTCCACTCCACTCAGCCTGGGCACATTCACTCCACTCAGCCTGGGCACTTCCAATCCCACTCTGCCTGGGAACCTGCACTCCACTCAGCCTGGGCACCTCCACTCCACTCAGCCTGGGTACATTCACTCCACTCAGCCTGGGCACTTCCAATCCCACTCTGCCTGGGAACCTGCACTCCACTCAGCCTGGGCACCTCCACTCCACTCAGCATGGGCACATTCACTCCACTCAGCCAGGGCACTTCCAGTCCCTCTCTGCCTGGGAACCCCAACTCCACTCAGCCTGGGCACCTCCACTCCACTCAGCCTGGGCACATTCACTCCACTCTGTCTAGGCACATTGACTCCCATTCAGCCTGGGATCATTCACTCCACTCAGCCTGGGCACATTCACTCCACTCAGCCTGGGCACTTCCAGTCCCACTCTGCCTGGGAACCTGCACTCCACTCAGCCTGGGCACCTCCAATCCACTCAGCCTGGGCACATTCTCTCCAGTCAGCCTGGGCACATTCACTCCACTCAGCCTGGGCACATTCACTCCACTCAGCCTGGGCACATTCACTCCACTCAGCCAGGGCATATTCACTCCACTCAGCCTGGGCACTTCCAGTCCCACTCTGCCCAGGAACCTCCACTCCCACTCTGACTGGGAACCTCCGCTACTCCTCTCCACACCCGGCTCTCCACCCGACTCGCGGGGGCCCACTCTTAAGCCCTCCCGCCGCAAGTTATAGGCCCTTTGCCCGGGCGGAAAGTGAACCGCGGAACTGTGTCCCGCCCTCAATTCTCGTCCGATCGGAACGCGGTTTGGACCCGTTCTCCTGGGCGGCCTCGCAGCCCCTCCAGACCCAGCCAGTTAGCTCCAAGGGGCCGCCCCGAGCACGGGGAGGTGTGACACTTGACGCTTTGGCGCAACGGTGCCCGCGCCACGAGCCAAAAAGCGCCCCCCTCTCTCCGCGCCCATTCAAGGCAATGGGGAAACGCACGTTTCGGGCTCCGGCGGCCGGGCACATTCACTCCACTCTGTCTAGGCACATTGACTCCCATTCAGCCTGGGCACATTCACTCCACTCCGCCTGGGCACTTCCAGTCCCACTCTGCCTGGGAACCTGCACTCCACTCGGCCTGGGCACCTCCACTCCACTCAGCCTGGGCACATTCACTCCACTCAGCCTTGGCACTTCCAGTCCCACTCTGCCAGGGAACCCCAACTCCACTCAGCCTGGGCACCTCCACTCCACTCAGCCTGGGCACATTCACTCCACTCAGCCTGGGCACTTCCAGTCCCACTCTGCCTGGGAACCTGCACTCCACTCAGCCTGGGCACCACCAATCCACTCAGCCTGGGCACATTCTCTCCAGTCAGCCTGGGCACATTCACTCCGCTCAGCCTGGGCACCTCCACTCCACTCAGCCTAGGCACTTCCAGTCCCACTCTGCTGGGAGCCTGCACTCCACTCAGCCTGGGAACCTCCACTCCACGCAGCCTGGGCACATTCACTCCACTCAGCCAGGGCACTTCCAGTCCCTCTCTGCCTGGGAACCCCAACTCCACTCAGCCTGGGCACCTCCACTCCACTCAGCCTGGGCACATTCACTCCACTCTGTCTAGGCACATTGACTCCCATTCAGCCTGGGAACATTCACTCCACTCAGCCTGGGCACATTCACTCCACTCAGCCTGGG
Organism: Conger conger; assembly: GCF_963514075.1. Taxonomy (NCBI): domain Eukaryota; kingdom Metazoa; phylum Chordata; class Actinopteri; order Anguilliformes; family Congridae; genus Conger; species Conger conger. The sequence goes on from NW_026890390.1 coordinate 119,883, forward strand.
CACTTCCAGTCCCACTCTGCCTGGGAACCTGCACTCCACTCAGCCTGGGCACCTCCAATCCACTCAGCCTGGGCACATTCTCTCCAGTCAGCCTGAGCACATTCACTCCACTCAGCCTGGGCACATTCACTCCACTCAGCCTGGGCACATTCACTCCACTCAGCCAGGGCACATTCACTCCACTCAGCCTTGTCACTTCCAGTCCCACTCTGCCAGGGAACCCCAACTCCACTCAGCCTGGGCACCTCCACTCCACTCAGCCTGGGCACATTCACTCCACTCAGCCTGGGCACTTCCAGTCCCACTCTGCCTGGGAACCTGCACTCCACTCAGCCTGGGCACCTCCAATCCACTCAGCCTGGGCACATTCTCTCCAGTCAGCCTGGGCACATTCACTCCACTCAGCCTGGGCACCTCCACTCCACTCAGCCTGGCCACATTCACTCCACTCAGCCAGGGCACATTCACTCCACTCAGCCTGGGCACTTCCAGTCCCACTCTGCCCAGGAACCTCCACTCCCACTCTGACTGGGAACCTCCGCTACTCCTCTCCACACCCGGCTCTCCACCCGACTCACGGGGGCCCACTCTTAAGCCCTCCCGCCGCAAGTAATAGGCCCTTTGCCCGGGCGGAAAGTGAACCGCGGAACTGTGTCCCGCCCTCAATTCTCGTCCGATCGGAACGCGGTTTGGACCCGTTCTCCTGGGCGGCCTCGCAGCCCCTCCAGACCCAGCCAGTTAGCTCCAAGGGGCCGCCCCGAGCACGGGGAGGTGTGACACTTGACGCTTTGGCGCAACGGTGCCCGCGCCACGAGCCAAAAAGCGCCCCCCTCTCTCCGCGCCCATTCAAGGCAATGGGGAAACGCACGTTTCGGGCTCCGGCGGCCGGGCACATTCACTCCACTCTGTCTAGGCACATTGACTCCCATTCAGCCTGGGCACATTCACTCCACTCCGCCTGGGCACTTCCAGTCCCACTCTGCCTGGGAACCTGCACTCCACTCGGCCTGGGCACCTCCACTCCACTCAGCCTGGGCACATTCACTCCACTCAGCCTTGGCACTTCCAGTCCCACTCTGCCAGGGAACCCCAACTCCACTCAGCCTGGGCACCTCCACTCCACTCAGCCTGGGCACATTCACTCCACTCAGCCTGGGCACTTCCAGTCCCACTCTGCCTGGGAACCTGCACTCCACTCAGCCTGGGCACCTCCAATCCACTCAGCCTGGGCACATTCTCTCCAGTCAGCCTGGGCACATTCACTCCACTCAGCCTGGGCACATTCACTCCACTCAGCCTGGGCACATTCACTCCACTCAGCCTGGGCACATTCACTCCACTCAGCCTGGGCACTTCCAGTCCCACTCTGCCCAGGAACCTCTACTCCCACTCTGACTGGGAACCTCCGCTACTCCTCTCCACACCCGGCTCTCCACCCGACTCACAGGGGCCCACTCTTAAGCCCTCCCGCCGCAAGTAATAGGCCCTTTGCCCGGGCGGAAAGTGAACCGCGGAACTGTGTCCCGCCCTCAATTCTCGTCCGATCGGAACGCGGTTTGGACCCGTTCTCCTGGGCGGCCTCGCAGCCCCTCCAGACCCAGCCAGTTAGCTCCAAGGGGCCGCCCCGAGCACGGGGAGGGGTGACACTTGACGCTTTGGCGCAACGGTGCCCGCGCCACGAGCCAAAAAGCGCCCCCCTCTCTCCGCGCCCATTCAAGGCAATGGGGAAACGCACGTTTCGGGCTCCGGCGGCTGGGCACATTCACTCCACTCTGTCTAGGCACATTGACTCCCATTCAGCCTGGGCACATTCACTCCTCTCCGCCTGGGCACTTCCAGTCCCACTCTGCCTGGGAACCTGCACTCCACTCGGCCTGGGCACCTCCAGTCCATTCAGCCTGGGCACATTCACTCCACTCAGCCTTGGCACTTCCAGTCCCACTCTGCCAGGGAACCCCAACTCCACTCAGCCTGGGCACCTCCACTCCACTCAGCCTGGGCACATTCACTCGACTCAGCCTGGGCACTTCCAATCCCACTCTGCCTGGGAACCTGCACTCCACTCAGCCTGGGCACCTCCACTCCACTCAGCCTGGGTACATTCACTCCACTCAGCCTGGGCACTTCCAATCCCACTCTGCCTGGGAACCTGCACTCCACTCAGCCTGGGCACCTCCACTCCACTCAGCCTGGGCACATTCACTCCACTCAGCCTTGGCACTTCCAGTCCCACTCTGCCAGGGAACCCCAACTCCACTCAGCCTGGGCACCTCCACTCCACTCAGCCTGGGCACATTCACTCGACTCAGCCTGGGCACTTCCAATCCCACTCTGCCTGGGAACCTGCACTCCACTCAGCCTGGGCACCTCCACTCCACTCAGCCTGGGTACATTCACTCCACTCAGCCTGGGCACTTCCAATCCCACTCTGCCTGGGAACCTGCACTCCACTCAGCCTGGGCACCTCCACTCCACTCAGCCTGGGCACATTCACTCCACTCAGCCTTGGCACTTCCAGTCCCACTCTGACAGGGACCCCCAACTCCACTCAGCCTGGGCACCTCCACTCCACTCAGCCTGGGCACATTCACTCCACTCAGCCTGGGCACTTCCAGTCCCACTCTGCCTGGGAACCTGCACTCCACTCGGCCTGGGCACCTCCACTCCACTCAGCCAGGGCACATTCACTCCACTCAGCCTGGGCACTTCCAGTCCCACTCTGCCCAGGAACCTCCACTCCCACTCTGACTGGGAACCTCCGCTACTCCTCTCCACACCCGGCTCTCCACCCGACTCGCGGGGGCCCACTCTTAAGCCCTCCCGCCGCAAGTTATAGGCCCTTTGCCCGGGCGGAAAGTGAACCGCGGAACTGTGTCCCGCCCTCAATTCTCGTCCGATCGGAACGCGGTTTGGACCCGTTCTCCTGGGCGGCCTCGCAGCCCCTCCAAACCCCGCTGGTTAGCTCCAAGGGGCCGCCCCGAGGACGGGGAGGTGTGACACTTGACGCTTTGGCGCAACGGTGACCGCGCCACGAGCCAAAAAATGCCCCCCTCTCTCCGCGCCCATTCAAGGCAATGGGGAAACGCACGTTTCGGGCTCCGGCGGCCGGGCACATTCACTCCACTCTGTCTAGGCACATTGACTCCCATTCAGCCTGGGCACATTCACTCCACTCCGCCTGGGCACTTCCAGTCCCACACTGCCTGGGAACCTGCACTCCACTCGGCCTGGGCACCTCCACTCCACTCAGCCTGGGCACATTCACTCCACTCAGCCTTGGCACTTCCAGTCCCACTCTGCCAGGGAACCCCAACTCCACTCAGCCTGGGCACCTCCACTCCACTCAGCCTGGGCACATTCACTCCACTCAGCCTGGGCACTTCCAATCCCACTCTGCCTGGCAACCTGCACTCCACTCAGCCTGGGCACCTCCACTCCACCCAGCCTGGGCACATTCACTCCACTCTGCCTGGGCTCATTCACTCCACTCAGCCTGGGCACATTCACTCCACTCAGCCTGGGCACTTCTAGTCCCACTCTGCTGGGAACCTGCACTCCACTCAGCCTGGGAACCTCCACTCCACGCAGCCTGGGCACATTCACTCCACTCAGCCAGGGCACTTCCAGTCCCTCTCTGCCTGGGAACCCCAACTCCACTCAGCCTGGGCACCTCCACTCCACTCAGCCTGGGCACATTCACTCCACTCTGTCTAGGCACATTGACTCCCATTCAGCCTGGGAACATTCACTCCACTCAGCCTGGGCACATTCACTCCACTCAGCCTGGGCACATTCACTCCACTCTGACTAGGCACATTGACTCCCATTCAGCCTGGGAACATTCACTCCACTCAGCCTGGGCACATTCACTCCACTCAGCCTGGGCACTTCCAGTCCCACTCTGCCTGGGAACCTGCACTCCACTCAGCCTGGGCACCTCCAATCCACTCAGCCTGGGCACATTCTCTCCAGTCAGCCTGGGCACATTCACTCCACTCAGCCTGGGCACCTCCACTCCACTCAGCCTGGGCACATTCACTCCACTCAGCCTGGGCACTTCCAATCCCACTCTGCCTGGGAACCTGCACTCCACTCAGCCTGGGCACCTCCACTCCACTCAGCCTGGGTACTTCCAATCCCACTCTGCTGGGAACCTGCACTCCACTCAGCCTGGGAACCTCCACTCCACGCAGCCTGGGCACATTCACTCCACTCAGCCAGGGCACTTCCAGTCCCTCTCTGCCTGGGAACCCCAACTCCACTCAGCCTGGGCACCTCCACTCCACTCAGCCTGGGCACATTCACTCCACTCTGTCTAGGCACATTGACTCCCATTCAGCCTGGGAACATTCACTCCACTCAGCCTGGGCACATTCACTCCACTCAGCCTGGGCACTTCCAGTCCCACTCTGCCTGAGAACCTGCACTCCACTCAGCCTGGGAACCTCCAATCCACTCAGCCTGGGCACATTCTCTCCATTCAGCCTGGGCACATTCACTCCACTCAGCCTGGGCACATTCACTCCACTCAGCCTTGGCAATTCCAATCCCACTCTGCCTGGGAACCTGCACTCCACTCGGCCAGGGCACCTCCACTCCACTCAGCCTGGGCACATTCACTCCACTCAGCCTTGGCACTTCCAGTCCCACTCTGCCAGGGAACCCCAACTCCACTCAGCCTGGGCACCTCCACTCCACTCAGCCTGGGCACATTCACTCCACTCAGCCTGGGCACTTCCAGTCCCACTCTGCCTGGGAACCTGCACTCCACTCGGCCTGGGCACCTCCACTCCACTCAGCCTGGGCACTTCCAATCCCACTCTGCCTGGGAACCTGCACTCCACTCAGCCTGGGCACCTCCACTCCACTCAGCCTCGGCACATTCACTCCACTCTGCCTGGGCACATTCACTCCACTCAGCCTGGGAACCTGCACTCCACTCAGCCTGGGCACCTCCACTCCACTCAGCCTGGGCACATTCACTCCACTCAGCCTGGGCACTTCCAATCCCACTCTGCCAGGGAACCTGCACTCCACTCAGCCTGGGCACCTCCACTCCATTCAGCCTGGGGCACATTCACTCCACTCAGACTGGGCACTTTCAGTCCCACTCTGCCTGGGAACCTGCACTCCACTCGGCCTGGGCACCTCCACTCCACTCAGCCTGGGCACATTCACTCCACTCAGCCATGGCACTTCCAGTCCCACTCTGCCAGGGAACCCCAACTCCACTCAGCCTGGGCACCTCCACTCCACTCAGCCTGGGCACATTCACTCCACTCAGCCTGGGCACATTCACTCCACTCAGCCAGGGCACATTCACTCCACTCAGCCTGGGCACTTCCAGTCCCACTCTGCCCAGGAACCTCCACTCCCACTCTGACTGGGAACCTCCGCTACTCCTCTCCACACCCGGCTCTCCACCCGACTCGCGGGGGCCCACTCTTAAGCCCTCCCGCCGAGAGTTATAGGCCCTTTGCCCGGGCGGAAAGTGAACCGCGGAACTGTTTCCCGCCCTCAATTCTCGTCCGATCGGAACGCAGTTTGGACACGTTCTCCTGGGCGGCCTCGCAGCCCCTCCAGACCCAGCCAGTTAGCTCCAAGGGGCCGCCCCGAGCACGGGGAGGTGTGACACTTGACGCTTTGGCGCAACGGTGCCCGCGCCACGAGCCAAAAAGCGCCCCCCTCTCTCCGCGCCCATTCAAGGCAATGGGGAAACGCACGTTTCGTGCTCCGGCGGCCGGACACATTCACTCCACTCTGTCTAGGCACATTGACTCCCATTCAGCCTGGGCACATTCACTCCACTCCGCCTGGGCACTTCCAGTCCCACTCTGCCTGGGAACCTGCACTCCACTCGGCCTGGGCACCTCCAATCCAGTCAGCCTGGGCACATTCACTCCACTCAGCCTGGGCACTTCCAATCCCACTCTGCCAGGGAACCTGCACTCCACTCAGCCTGGGCACATGCAATCCACTCAGCCTGGGGACATTCACTCCACTCAGCCTGGGAACTTCCAATCCCACTCTGCCTGGGAACCAGCACTCCACTCAGCCTGGGCACCTCCACTCCACTCAGCCTGGGTACATTCACTCCACTCAGCCTTGGCACTTCCAGTCCCACTCTGCCAGGGAACCCCAACTCCACTCAGCCTGGGCACCTCCACTCCACTCAGCCTGGGCACATTCACTCCACTCAGCCTGGGCACTTCCAATCCCACTCTGCCTGGGAACCTGCACTCCACTCAGCCTGGGAACCTCCACTCCACGCAGCCTGGGCACATTCACTCCACTCAGCCAGGGCACTTCCAGTCCCTCTCTGCCTGGGCACCTCCACTCCACTCAGCCTGGGTACATTCACTCCACTCAGCCTTGGCACTTCCAGTCCCACTCTGCCAGGGAACCCCAACTCCACTCAGCCTGGGCACCTCCACTCCACTCAGCCTGGGCACATTCACTCCACTCAGCCTGGGCACTTCCAATCCCACTCTGCCTGGGAACCTGCACTCCACTCAGCCTCGGAACCTCCACTCCACGCAGCCTGGGCACATTCACTCCACTCAGCCAGGGCACTTCCAGTCCCTCTCTGCCTGGGCACCTCCACTGAACTCAGCCTGGGTACATTCACTCCACTCAGCCTTGGCACTTCCAGTCCCACTCTGCCAGGGAACCCCAACTCCACTCAGCCTGGGCACCTCCACTCCACTCAGCCTGGGCACATTCACTCCACTCAGCCTGGGCACTTCCAATCCCACTCTGCCTGGGAACCTGCACTCCACTCAGCCTGGGAACCTCCACTCCACGCAGCCTGGGCACATTCACTCCACTCAGCCAGGGCACTTCCAGTCCCTCTCTGCCTGGGAACCCCAACTTTACTCAGCCTGGGCACCTCCACTCCACTCAGCCTGGGCACATTCACTCCACTCTGTCTAGTCACATTGACTCCCATTCAGCCTGGGAACATTCACTCCACTCAGCCTGGGCACATTCACTCCACTCAGCCTGGGCACTTCCAGTCCCACTCTGCCTTGGAACCTGCACTCCACTCAGCCTGGGCACCTCCAATCCACTCAGCCTGGGCACATTCTCTCCAGTCAGCCTGGGCACATTCACTCCACTCAGCCTAGGCACATTCACTCCACTCAGCCTGGGCACATTCACTCCACTCAGCCTGGGCACTTTCAGTCCCACTCTGCCTGGGAACCTGCACTCCACTCGGCCAGGGCACCTCCACTCCACTCAGCCTGGGCACATTCACTCCACTCAGCCTTGGCACTTCCAGTCCCACTCTGCCAGGGAACCCCAACTCCACTCAGCCTGGGCACCTCCACTCCACTCAGCCTGGGCACATTCACTCCACTCAGCCTGGGCACTTCCAGTCCCACTCTGCCTGGGAACCTGCACTCCACTCGGCCTGGGCACCTCCACTCCACTCAGCCTGGGCACATTCACTCCACTCAGCCTGGGCACTTCCAATCCCACTCTGCCTGGGTGCCTGCACTCCACTCGGCCTGGGCACCTCCACTCCACTCAGCCTGGGCACATTCACTCCACTCAGCCTTGGCACTTCCAGTCCCACTCTGCCAGGGAACCCCAACTCCACTCAGCCTGGGCACCTCCACTCCACTCAGCCTGGGCACATTCACTCCACTCAGCCTGGGCACTTCCAGTCCCACTCTGCCTGGGAACCTGCACTCCACTCGGCCTGGGCTCCTCCACTCCACTCAGCCTGGGCACATTCACTCCACTCAGCCAGGGCACATTCACTCCACTCAGCCTGGGCACTTCCAGTCCCACTCTGCCCAGGAACCTCCACTCCCACTCTGACTGGGAACCTCCGCTACTCCTCTCCACACCCGGCTCTCCACCCGACTCGCGGGGGCCCACTCTTAAGCCCTCCCGCCGCAAGTTATAGGCCCTTTGCCCGGGCGGAAAGTGAACCGGGGAACTGTGTCCCGCCCTCAATTCTCGTCCGATCGGAACGCGGTTTGGACCCGTTCTCCTGGGCGGCCTCGCAGCCCCTCCAGACCCAGCCAGTTAGCTCCAAGGGGCCGCCCCGAGCACGGGGAGGTGTGACACTTGACGCTTTGGCGCAACGGTGCCCGCGCCACGAGCCAAAAAGCGCCCCCCTCTCTCCGCGCCCATTCAAGGCAATGGGGAAACGCACGTTTCGGGCTCCGGCGGCCGGGCACATTCACTCCACTCTGTCTAGGCACATTGACTCCCATTCAGCCTGGGCACATTCACTCCACTCCGCCTGGGCACTTCCAGTCCCACTCTGCCTGGGAACCTGCACTCCACTCGGCCTGGGCACCTCCACTCCAGTCAGCCTTGGCACATTCACTCCACTCAGCCTGGGCACTTCCAATCCCACTCTGCCAGGGAACCTGCACTCCACTCAGCCTGGGCACATGCAATCCACTCAGCCTGGGGACATTCACTCCACTCAGCCTGGGAACTTCCAATCCCACTCTGCCTGGGAACCAGCACTCCACTCAGCCTGGGCACCTCCACTCCACTCAGCCTGGGTACTTCCAATCCCATTCTGCTGGGAACCTGCACTCCACTCAGCCTGGGAACCTCCACTCCACGCAGCCTGGGCACATTCACTCCACTCAGCCAGGGCACTTCCAGTCCCTCTCTGCCTGGGAACCCCAACTCCACTCAGCCTGGGCACCTCCACTCCACTCAGCCTGGGCACATTCACTCCACTCAGCCTTGGCACTTCCAGTCCCACTCTGCCAGGGACCCCCAACTCCACTCAGCCTGGGCACCTCCACTCCACTCAGCCTGGGCACATTCACTCCACTCAGCCTGGGCACTTCCAGTCCCACTCTGCCTGGGAACCTGCACTCCACTCGGCCTGGGCAGCTCCACTCCACTCAGCCTGGGCACATTCACTCCACTCAGCGTTGGCACTTCCAGTCCCACTCTGCCAGGGAACCCCAACTCCACTCAGCCTGGGCACCTCCACTCCACTCAGCCTGGGCACATTCACTCCACTCACCGTTGGCACTTCCAGTTCCACTCTGCCAGGGAACCCCAACTCCATTCAGCCTGGGCACCTCCACTCCACTCAGCCTGGGCACATTCACTCCACTCAGCCTGGGCACTTCCAATCCCACTCTGCCTGGGAACCTGCACTCCACTCAGCCTGGGCACCTCCACTCCACTCAGCCTGGGCACATTCACTCCACTCAGCCTGGGCACTTCCAGTCCCACTCTGCTGGGAGCCTGCACTCCACTCAGCCTGGGCACCTCCACTCCACGCAGCCTGGGCACATTCACTCCACTCAGCCAGGGCACTTCCAGTCCCTCTCTGCCTGGGAACCCCAACTCCACTCAGCCTGGGCACCTCCACTCCACTCAGCCTGGGCACATTCACTCCACTCTGTCTAGGCACATTGACTCCCATTCAGCCTGGGATCATTCACTCCACTCAGCCTGGGCACATTCACTCCACTCAGCCTGGGCACTTCCAGTCCCACTCTGCCTGGGAACCTGCACTCCAATCAGCCTTGGCACCTCCACTCCACTCAGCCTGGGCACATTCACTCCACTCTGCCTGGGCACATTCACTCCACTCAGCCTGGGCACATTCACTCCACTCAGCCTGGGCACTTCCAGTCCCACTCTGCTGGGAGCCTGCACTCCACTCAGCCTGGGAACCTCCACTCCACGCAGCCTGGGCACATTCTCTCCACTCAGCCTGGGCACTTCCAGTCCCTCTCTGCCTGGGAACCTGCACTCCACTCAGCCTGGGCACCTCCACTCCACTCAGCCTGGGCACATTCACTCCACTCTGCCAGGGAACCCCAACTCCACTCAGCCTGGGCACCTCCACTCCACTCAGCCTGGGCACATTCACTCCACTCAGCCTGGGCACTTCCAGTCCCACTCTGCCTGGGAACCTGCACTCCACTCAGCCTGGGCACCTCCAATCCACTCAGCCTGGGCACATTCTCTCCAGTCAGCCTGGGCACATTCACTCCACTCAGCCTGGGCACCTCCACTCCACTCAGCCTGGCCACATTCACTCCACTCAGCCAGGGCACATTCACTCCACTCAGCCTGGGCACTTCCAGTCCCACTCTGCCCAGGAACCTCCACTCCCACTCTGACTGGGAACCTCCGCTACTCCTCTCCACACCCGGCTCTCCACCCGACTCACGGGGGCCCACTCTTAAGCCCTCCCGCCGCAAGTAATAGGCCCTTTGCCCGGGCGGAAAGTGAACCGCGGAACTGTGTCCCGCCCTCAATTCTCGTCCGATCGGAACGCGGTTTGGACCCGTTCTCCTGGGCGGCCTCGCAGCCCCTCCAGACCCAGCCAGTTAGCTCCAAGGGGCCGCCCCGAGCACGGGGAGGTGTGACACTTGACGCTTTGGCGCAACGGTGCCCGCGCCACGAGCCAAAAAGCGCCCCCCTCTCTCCGCGCCCATTCAAGGCAATGGGGAAACGCACGTTTCGGGCTCCGGCGGCCGGGCACATTCACTCCACTCTGTCTAGGCACATTGACTCCCATTCAGCCTGGGCACATTCACTCCACTCCGCCTGGGCACTTCCAGTCCCACTCTGCCTGGGAACCTGCACTCCACTCGGCCTGGGCACCTCCACTCCACTCAGCCTGGGCACATTCACTCCACTCAGCCTTGGCACTTCCAGTCCCACTCTGCCAGGGAACCCCAACTCCACTCAGCCTGGGCACCTCCACTCCACTCAGCCTGGGCACATTCACTCCACTCAGCCTGGGCACTTCCAGTCCCACTCTGCCTGGGAACCTGCACTCCACTCAGCCTGGGCACCTCCAATCCACTCAGCCTGGGCACATTCTCTCCAGTCAGCCTGGGCACATTCACTCCACTCAGCCTGGGCACCTCCACTCCACTCAGCCTGGCCACATTCACTCCACTCAGCCAGGGCACATTCACTCCACTCAGCCTGGGCACTTCCAGTCCCACTCTGCCCAGGAACCTCCACTCCCACTCTGACTGGGAACCTCCGCTACTCCTCTCCACACCCGGCTCGCCACCCGACTCACGGGGGCCCACTCTTAAGCCCTCCCGCCGGAAGTAATAGGCCCTTTGCCCGGGCGGAAAGTGAACCGCGGAACTGTGTCCCGCCCTCAATTCTCGTCCGATCGGAACGCGGTTTGGACCCGTTCTCCTGGGCGGCCTCGCAGCCCCTCCAGACCCAGCCAGTTAGCTCCAAGGGGCCGCCCCGAGCACGGGGAGGGGTGACACTGGACGCTTTGGCGCAACGGTGCCCGCGCCACGAGCCAAAAAGCGCCCCCCTCTCTCCGCGCCCATTCAAGGCAATGGGGAAACGCACGTTTCGGGCTCCGGCGGCTGGGCACATTCACTCCACTCTGTCTAGGCACATTGACTCCCATTCAGCCTGGGCACATTCACTCCACTCCGCCTGGGCACTTCCAGTCCCACTCTGCCTGGGAACCTGCACTCCACTCGGCCTGGGCACCTCCACTCCAGTCAGCCTGGGTATATTCACTCCACTCAGCCTGGGCACTTCCAATCCCACTCTGCCTGGGAACCTGCACTCCACTCAGCCTGGGCACTTCCAGTCCCACTCTGCCTGGGAACCCCAACTCCATTCAGCCTGGGCACCTCCACTCCACTCAGCCTGGGCACATTCACTCCACTCAGCCTGGGCACTTCCAATCCCACTCTGCTGGGAGCCTGCACTCCACTCAGCCTGGGAACCTCCACTCCACGCAGCCTGGGCACATTCACTCCACTCAGCCAGGGCACTTCCAGTCCCTCTCTGCCTGGGAACCCCAACTCCACTCAGCCTGGGCACCTCCACTCCACTCAGCCTGGGCACATTCACTCCACTCTGTCTAGGCACATTGACTCCCATTCAGCCTGGGAACATTCACTCCACTCAGCCTGGGCACATTCACTCCACTCAGCCTGGGCACTTCCAGTCCCACTCTGCCTGGGAACCTGCACTCCACTCAGCCTGGGCACCTCCAATCCACTCAGCCTGGGCACATTCTCTCCAGTCAGCCTGAGCACATTCACTCCACTCAGCCTGGGCACATTCACTCCACTCAGCCTGGGCACATTCACTCCACTCAGCCAGGGCACATTCACTCCACTCAGCCTTGTCACTTCCAGTCCCACTCTGCCAGGGAACCCCAACTCCACTCAGCCTGGGCACCTCCACTCCACTCAGCCTGGGCACATTCACTCCACTCAGCCTGGGCACTTCCAGTCCCACTCTGCCTGGGAACCTGCACTCCACTCAGCCTGGGCACCTCCAATCCACTCAGCCTGGGCACATTCTCTCCAGTCAGCCTGGGCACATTCACTCCACTCAGCCTGGGCACCTCCACTCCACTCAGCCTGGCCACATTCACTCCACTCAGCCAGGGCACATTCACTCCACTCAGCCTGGGCACTTCCAGTCCCACTCTGCCCAGGAACCTCCACTCCCACTCTGACTGGGAACCTCCGCTACTCCTCTCCACACCCGGCTCTCCACCCGACTCACGGGGGCCCACTCTTAAGCCCTCCCGCCGCAAGTAATAGGCCCTTTGCCCGGGCGGAAAGTGAACCGCGGAACTGTGTCCCGCCCTCAATTCTCGTCCGATCGGAACGCGGTTTGGACCCGTTCTCCTGGGCGGCCTCGCAGCCCCTCCAGACCCTGCCAGTTAGCTCCAAGGGGCCGCCCCGAGCACGGGGAGGGGTGACACTTGACGCTTTGGCGCAACGGTGCCCGCGCCACGAGCCAAAAAGCGCCCCCCTCTCTCCGCGCCCATTCAAGGCAATGGGGAAACGCACGTTTCGGGCTCCGGCGGCTGGGCACATTCACTCCACTCTGTCTAGGCACATTGACTCCCATTCAGCCTGGGCACATTCACTCCACTCCGCCTGGGCACTTCCAGTCCCACTCTGCCTGGGAACCTGCACTCCACTCGGCCTGGGCACCTCCACTCCACTCAGCCTGGGCACATTCACTCCACTCAGCCTGGGCACTTCCAGTCCCACTCTGCCTGGGAACCTGCACTCCACTCGGCCTGGGCACCTCCACTCCACTCAGCCTGGGCACATTCACTCCACTCAGCCAGGGCACATTCACTCCACTCAGCCTGGGCACTTCCAATCCCACTCTGCCTGGGAACCTGCACTCCACTCAGCCTGGGCACCTGCACTCCACTCAGCCTGGGTACATTACTCCACTCAGCCTGGGCACTTCCAATCCCACTCTGCCTGGGAACCTGCACTCCACTCAGCCTGGGCACCTCCACTCCACTCAGCCTGGGCACATTCACTCCACTCAGCGTTGGCACTTCCAGTCCCACTCTGCCAGGGAACCCCAACTCCACTCAGCCTGGGCACCTCCACTCCACTCAGCCTGGGCACATTCACTCCACTCACCGTTGGCACTTCCAGTCCCACTCTGTCAGGGAACCCCAACTCTACTCAGCCTGGGCACCTCCACTCCACTCAGCCTGGGCACATTCACTCCACTCAGCCTGGGCACTTCCAATCCCACTCTGCCTGGGAACCTGCACTCGACTCAGCCTGGGCCCCTCCACTCCACTCAGCCTGGGTACATTCACTCCACTCAGCCTGGGCACTTCCAATCCCACTCTGCCTGGGAACCTGCACTCCACTCAGCCTGGGCACCTCCACTCAGCCTGGGCACCTCCACTCCATTCAGCCTGGGCACATTCACTCCACTCAGCCTGGGCACTTCCAGTCCCACTCTGCTGGGAACCTGCACTCCACTCAGCCTGGGCACCTCCACTCCACTCAGCCTGGGTACCTTCACTCCACTCAGCCTTGGCACTTCCAGTCCCACTCTGCCAGGGAACCCCAACTCCACTCAGCCTGGGCACCTCCACTCCACTCAGCCTGGGCACATTCACTCCACTCAGCCTGGGCACTTCCAATCCCACTCTGCCGGGGAACCCCAACTCCACTCAGCCTGGGCACCTCCACTCCACTCAGCCTGGGCACATTCACTCCACTCAGCCTTGGCACTTCCAATCCCACTCTGCCTGGGAACCTGCACTCCACTCAGCCTGGGCACCTCCACTCCACTCAGCCTGGGTACCTTCACTCCACTCAGCCTTGGCACTTTCAGTCCCACTCTGCCAGGGAACCCCAACTCCACTCAGCCTGTGCACCTCCACTCCACTCAGCCTGGGCACATTCACTCCACTCAGCCTGGGCACTTTCAGTCCCACTCTGCCTGGGAACCTGCACTCCACTCGGCCAGGGCACCTCCACTCCACTCAGCCTGGGCACATTCACTCCACTCAGCCTTGGCACTTCCAGTCCCACTCTGCCAGGGAACCCCAACTCCACTCAGCCTGGGCACCTCCACTCCACTCAGCCTGGGCACATTCACTCCACTCAGCCTGGGCACTTCCAGTCCCACTCTGCCTGGGAACCTGCACTCCACTCGGCCTGGGCTCCTCCACTCCACTCAGCCTGGGCACATTCACTCCACTCAGCCAGGGCACATTACTCCACTCAGCCTGGGCACTTCCAATCCCACTCTGCCTGGGAACCTGCACTCCACTCAGCCTGGGCACCTCCACTCCACTCAGCCTGGGTACATTCACTCCACTCAGCCTGGGCACTTCCAGTCCCACTCTGCCAGGGACCCCCAACTCCACTCAGCCTGGGCACCTCCACTCCACTCAGCCTGGGCACATTCACTCCACTCAGCCTGGGCACTTCCAGTCCCACTCTGCCTGGGAACCTGCACTCCACTCAGCCTGGGAACCTCCACTCCACGCAGCCTGGGCACATTCACTCCACTCAGCCAGGGCACTTCCAGTCCCTCTCTGCCTGGGAACCCCAACTCCACTCAGCCTGGGCACCTCCACTCCACTCAGCCTGGGCACATTCACTCCACTCTGTCTAGTCACATTGACTCCCATTCAGCCTGGGAACATTCACTCCACTCAGCCTGGGCACATTCACTCCACTCAGCCTGGGCACTTCCAGTCCCACTCTGCCTTGGAACCTGCACTCCACTCAGCCTGGGCACCTCCAATCCACTCAGCCTGGGCACATTCTCTCCAGTCAGCCTGGGCACATTCACTCCACTCAGCCTAGGCACATTCACTCCACTCAGCCTGGGCACATTCACTCCACTCAGCCTGGGAACTTCCAATCCCACTCTGCCTGGGAACCTGCACTCCACTCAGCCTGGGCACCTCCAATCCACTCAGCCTGGGCACATTCTCTCCAGTCAGCCTGGGCACATTCACTCCACTCAGCCTGGGCACCTCCACTCCACTCAGCCTGGCCACATTCACTCCACTCAGCCAGGGCACATTCACTCCACTCAGCCTGGGCACTTCCAGTCCCACTCTGCCCAGGAACCTCCACTCCCACTCTGACTGGGAACCTCCGCTACTCCTCTCCACACCCGGCTCTCCACCCGACTCACGGGGGCCCACTCTTAAGCCCTCCCTCCGCAAGTAATAGGCCCTTTGCCCGGGCGGAAAGTGAACCGCGGAACTGTGTCCCGCCCTCAATTCTCGTCCGATCGGAACGCGGTTTGGACCCGTTCTCCTGGGCGGCCTCGCAGCCCCTCCAGACCCAGCCAGTTAGCTCCAAGGGGCCGCCCCGAGCACGGGGAGGGGTGACACTTGACGCTTTGGCGCAACGGTGCCCGCGCCACGAGCCAAAAAGCGCCCCCCTCTCTCCGCGCCCATTCAAGGCAATGGGGAAACGCACGTTTCGGGCTCCGGCGGCTGGGCACATTCACTCCACTCTGTCAAGGCACATTGACTCCCATTCAGCCTGGGCACATTCACTCCACTCCGCCTGGGAACTTCCAGTCCCACTCTGCCTGGGAACCTGCACTCCACTCGGCCTGGGCACCTCCACTCCACTCAGCCTGGGCACATTCACTCCACTCAGCCTTGGCACTTCCAGTCCCACTCTGCCAGGGAACCCCAACTCCACTCAGCCTGGGCACCTCCACTCCACTCAGCCTGGGCACATTCACTCCACTCAGCCTGGGCACTTCCAATCCCACTCTGCCTGTGAACCTGCACTCCACTCAGCCTGGGCACCTCCACTCCACTCAGCCTGGGTACATTCACTCCACTCAGCCTGGGCACTTCCAGTCCCACTCTGCCAGGGACCCCCAACTCCACTCAGCCTGGGCACCTCCACTCCACTCAGCCTGGGCACATTCACTCCACTCAGCCTGGGCACTTCCAGTCCCACTCTGCCTGGGAACCTGCACTCCACTCGGCCTGGGCACCTCCACTCCACTCAGCCTGGGCACATTCACTCCACTCAGCCAGGGCACATTCACTCCACTCAGCCTGGGCACTTCCAGTCCCACTCTGCCCAGGAACCTCCACTCCCACTCTGACTGGGAACCTCCGCTACTCCTCTCCACACCCGGCTCTCCACCCGACTCGCGGGGGCCCACTCTTAAGCCCTCCCGCCGCAAGTTATAGGCCCTTTGCCCGGGCGGAAAGTGAACCGCGGAACTGTGTCCCGCCCTCAATTCTCGTCCGATCGGAACGCGGTTTGGACCCGTTCTCCTGGGCGGCCTCGCAGCCCCTCCAAACCCCGTTAGTTAGCTCCAAGGGGCCGCCCCGAGCACGGGGAGGTGTGACACTTGACGCTTTGGCGCAACGGTGACCGCGCCACGAGCCAAAAAGTGCCCCCCTCTCTCCGCGCCCATTCAAGGCAATGGGGAAACGCACGTTTCGGACTCCGGCGGCCGGGCACATTCACTCCACTCTGTCTAGGCACATTGAATCCCATTCAGCCTGGGC
Source organism: Conger conger (assembly GCF_963514075.1). Lineage (NCBI taxonomy): Eukaryota > Metazoa > Chordata > Actinopteri > Anguilliformes > Congridae > Conger > Conger conger. The sequence continues at coordinate 136,663 of NW_026890390.1, forward strand.
ACATTCACTCCACTCCGCCTGGGCACTTCCAGTCCCACTCTGCCTGGGAACCTGCACTCCACTCGGCCTGGGCACCTCCACTCCACTCAGCCTGGGCACATTCACTCCACTCAGCGTTGGCACTTCCAGTCCCACTCTGCCAGGGAACCCCAACTCTACTAAGCCTGGGCACCTCCACTCCACTCAGCCTCGGCACATTCACTCCACTCAGCCTGGGCACTTCCAATCCCACTCTGCCTGGGAACCTGCACTCGACTCAGCCTGGGCCCCTCCACTCGACTCAGCCTGGGTACATTCACTCCACTCAGCCTGGGCACTTCCAATCCCACTCTGCCTGGGAACCTGCACTCCACTCAGCCTGGGCACCTCCACTCAGCCTGGGCACCTCCACTCCACTCAGCCTGGGCACATTCACTCCACTCAGCCTTGGCACTTCCAATCCCACTCTGCCTGGGAACCTGCACTCCACTCGGCCAGGGCACCTCCACTCCACTCAGCCTGGGCACATTCACTCCACTCAGCCTTGGCACTTCCAGTCCCACTCTGCCAGGGAACCCCAACTCCACTCAGCCTGGGCACCTCCACTCCACTCAGCCTGGGCACATTCACTCCACTCAGCCTGGGCACTTCCAGTCCCACTCTGCCTGGGAACCTGCACTCCACTCGGCCTGGGCACCTCCACTCCACTCAGCCTGGGCACATTCACTCCACTCAGCCTGGGCACTTCCAATCCCACTCTGCCTGGGTGCCTGCACTCCACTCGGCCTGGGCACCTCCACTCCACTCAGCCTGGGCACATTCACTCCACTCAGCCTTGGCACTTCCAGTCCCACTCTGCCAGGGAACCCCAACTCCACTCAGCCTGGGCACCTCCACTCCACTCAGCCTGGGCACATTCACTCCACTCAGCCTGGGCACTTCCAATCCCACTCTGCCAGGGAACCCCAACTCCACTCAGCCTGGGCACCTCCACTCCACTCAGCCTGGGCACATTCACTCCACTCAGCCTTGGCACTTCCAATCCCACTCTGCCTGGGAACCTGCACTCCACTCGGCCAGGGCACCTCCACTCCACTCAGCCTTGGCACTTCCAGTCCCACTCTGCCAGGGAACCCCAACTCCACTCAGCCTGGGCACCTCCACTCCACTCAGCCTGGGCACATTCACTCCACTCAGCCTGGGCACTTCCAGTCCCACTCTGCCTGGGAACCTGCACTCCACTCGGCCTGGGCACCTCCACTCCACTCAGCCTGGGCACATTCACTCCACTCAGCCTGGGCACTTCCAATCCCACTCTGCCTGGGTGCCTGCACTCCACTCGGCCTGGGCACCTCCACTCCACTCAGCCTGGGCACATTCACTCCACTCAGCCTTGGCACTTCCAGTCCCACTCTGCCAGGGAACCCCAACTCCACTCAGCCTGGGCACCTCCACTCCACTCAGCCTGGGCACATTCACTCCACTCAGCCTGGGCACTTCCAGTCCCACTCTGCCTGGGAACCTGCACTCCACTCGGCCTGGGCTCCTCCACTCCACTCAGCCTGGGCACATTCACTCCACTCAGCCAGGGCACATTCACTCCACTCAGCCTGGGCACTTCCAGTCCCACTCTGCCCAGGAACCTCCACTCCCACTCTGACTGGGAACCTCCGCTACTCCTCTCCACACCCGGCTCTCCACCCGACTCGCGGGGGCCCACTCTTAAGCCCTCCCGCCGCAAGTTATAGGCCCTTTGCCCGGGCGGAAAGTGAACCGCGGAACTGTGTCCCGCCCTCAATTCTCGTCCGATCGGAACGCGGTTTGGACCCGTTCTCCTGGGCGGCCTCGCAGCCCCTCCAGACCCAGCCAGTTAGCTCCAAGGGGCCGCCCCGAGCACGGGGAGGTGTGACACTTGACGCTTTGGCGCAACGGTGCCCGCGCCACGAGCCAAAAAGCGCCCCCCTCTCTCCGCGCCCATTCAAGGCAATGGGGAAACGCACGTTTCGGGCTCCGGCGGCCGGGCACATTCACTCCACTCTGTCTAGGCACATTGACTCCCATTCAGCCTGGGCACATTCACTCCACTCCGCCTGGGCACTTCCAGTCCCACTCTGCCTGGGAACCTGCACTCCACTCGGCCTGGGCACCTCCACTCCAGTCAGCCTTGGCACATTCACTCCACTCAGCCTGGGCACTTCCAATCCCACTCTGCCAGGGAACCTGCACTCCACTCAGCCTGGGCACATGCAATCCACTCAGCCTGGGGACATTCACTCCACTCAGCCTGGGAACTTCCAATCCCACTCTGCCTGGGAACCAGCACTCCACTCAGCCTGGGCACCTCCACTCCACTCAGCCTGGGTACTTCCAATCCCATTCTGCTGGGAACCTGCACTCCACTCAGCCTGGGAACCTCCACTCCACGCAGCCTGGGCACATTCACTCCACTCAGCCAGGGCACTTCCAGTCCCTCTCTGCCTGGGAACCCCAACTCCACTCAGCCTGGGCACCTCCACTCCACTCAGCCTGGGCACATTCACTCCACTCAGCCTTGGCACTTCCAGTCCCACTCTGCCAGGGACCCCCAACTCCACTCAGCCTGGGCACCTCCACTCCACTCAGCCTGGGCACATTCACTCCACTCAGCCTGGGCACTTCCAGTCCCACTCTGCCTGGGAACCTGCACTCCACTCGGCCTGGGCAGCTCCACTCCACTCAGCCTGGGCACATTCACTCCACTCAGCGTTGGCACTTCCAGTCCCACTCTGCCAGGGAACCCCAACTCCACTCAGCCTGGGCACCTCCACTCCACTCAGCCTGGGAACATTCACTCCACTCACCGTTGGCACTTCCAGTTCCACTCTGCCAGGGAACCCCAACTCCATTCAGCCTGGGCACCTCCACTCCACTCAGCCTGGGCACATTCACTCCACTCAGCCTGGGCACTTCCAATCCCACTCTGCCTGGGAACCTGCACTCCACTCAGCCTGGGCACCTCCACTCCACTCAGCCTGGGCACATTCACTCCACTCAGCCTGGGCACTTCCAGTCCCACTCTGCTGGGAGCCTGCACTCCACTCAGCCTGGGAACCTCCACTCCACGCAGCCTGGGCACATTCACTCCACTCAGCCAGGGCACTTCCAGTCCCTCTCTGCCTGGGAACCCCAACTCCACTCAGCCTGGGCACCTCCACTCCACTCAGCCTGGGCACATTCACTCCACTCTGTCTAGGCACATTGACTCCCATTCAGCCTGGGATCATTCACTCCACTCAGCCTGGGCACATTCACTCCACTCAGCCTGGGCACTTCCAGTCCCACTCTGCCTGGGAACCTGCACTCCAATCAGCCTGGGCACCTCCACTCCACTCAGCCTGGGCACATTCACTCCACTCTGCCTGGGCACATTCACTCCACTCAGCCTGGGCACATTCACTCCACTCAGCCTGGGCACTTCCAGTCCCACTCTGCTGGGAGCCTGCACTCCACTCAGCCTGGGAACCTCCACTCCACGCAGCCAGGGCACATTCACTCCACTCAGCCTGGGCACTTCCAGTCCCACTCTGCCTGGGAACCTGCACTCCACTCGGCCTGGGCACCTCCACTCCACTCAGCCTTGGCACTTCCAGTCCCACTCTGCCAGGGAACCCCAACTCCACTCAGCCTGGGCACCTCCACTCCACTCAGCCTGGGCACATTCACTCCACTCAGCCTGGGCACTTCCAGTCCCACTCTGCCTGGGAACCTGCACTCCACTCAGCCTGGGCACCTCCAATCCACTCAGCCTGGGCACATTCTCTCCAGTCAGCCTGGGCACATTCACTCCACTCAGCCTGGGCACATTCACTCCACTCAGCCTGGGCACATTCACTCCACTCAGCCAGGGCATATTCACTCCACTCAGCCAGGGCACTTCCAGTCCCTCTCTGCCTGGGAACCCCAACTCCACTCAGCCTGGGCACCTCCACTCCACTCAGCCTGGGCACATTCACTCCACTCTGTCTAGGCACATTGACTCCCATTCAGCCTGGGATCATTCACTCCACTCAGCCTGGGCACATTCACTCCACTCAGCCTGGGCACTTCCAGTCCCACTCTGCCTGGGAACCTGCACTCCACTCAGCCTGGGCACCTCCAATCCACTCAGCCTGGGCACATTCTCTCCAGTCAGCCTGGGCACATTCACTCCACTCAGCCTGGGCACATTCACTCCACTCAGCCTGGGCACATTCACTCCACTCAGCCAGGGCATATTCACTCCACTCAGCCAGGGCACTTCCAGTCCCTCTCTGCCTGGGAACCCCAACTCCACTCAGCCTGGGCACCTCCACTCCACTCAGCCTGGGCACATTCACTCCACTCTGTCTAGGCACATTGACTCCCATTCAGCCTGGGATCATTCACTCCACTCAGCCTGGGCACATTCACTCCACTCAGCCTGGGCACTTCCAGTCCCACTCTGCCTGGGAACCTGCACTCCACTCAGCCTGGGCACCTCCAATCCACTCAGCCTGGGCACATTCTCTCCAGTCAGCCTGGGCACATTCACTCCACTCAGCCTGGGCACATTCACTCCACTCAGCCTGGGCACATTCACTCCACTCAGCCAGGGCACTTCCAGTCCCACTCTGCCCAGGAACCTCCACTCCCACTCTGACTGGGAACCTCCGCTACTCCTCTCCACACCCGGCTCTCCACCCGACTCGCGGGGGCCCACTCTTAAGCCCTCCCGCCGCAAGTTATAGGCCCTTTGCCCGGGCGGAAAGTGAACCGCGGAACTGTGTCCCGCCCTCAATTCTCGTCCGATCGGAACGCGGTTTGGACCCGTTCTCCTGGGCGGCCTCGCAGCCCCTCCAGACCCAGCCAGTTAGCTCCAAGGGGCCGCCCCGAGCACGGGGAGGTGTGACACTTGACGCTTTGGCGCAACGGTGCCCGCGCCACGAGCCAAAAAGCGCCCCCCTCTCTCCGCGCCCATTCAAGGCAATGGGGAAACGCACGTTTCGGGCTCCGGCGGCCGGGCACATTCACTCCACTCTGTCTAGGCACATTGACTCCCATTCAGCCTGGGCACATTCACTCCACTCCGCCTGGGCACTTCCAGTCCCACTCTGCCTGGGAACCTGCACTCCACTCGGCCTGGGCACCTCCACTCCACTCAGCCTGGGCACATTCACTCCACTCAGCCTTGGCACTTCCAGTCCCACTCTGCCAGGGAACCCCAACTCCACTCAGCCTGGGCACCTCCACTCCACTCAGCCTGGGCACATTCACTCCACTCAGCCTGGGCACTTCCAGTCCCACTCTGCCTGGGAACCTGCACTCCACTCAGTCTGGGCACCTCCAATCCACTCAGCCTGGGCACATTCTCTCCAGTCAGCCTGGGCACATTCACTCCACTCAGCCTGGGCACCTCCACTCCACTCAGCCTGGGCACTTCCAGTCCCACTCTGCTGGGAGCCTGCACTCCACTCAGCCTGGGAACCTCCACTCCACGCAGCCTGGGCACATTCACTCCACTCAGCCAGGGCACTTCCAGTCCCTCTCTGCCTGGGAACCCCAACTCCACTCAGCCTGGGCACCTCCACTCCACTCAGCCTGGGCACATTCACTCCACTCTGTCTAGGCACATTGACTCCCATTCAGCCTGGGATCATTCACTCCACTCAGCCTGGGCACATTCACTCCACTCAGCCTGGGCACTTCCAGTCCCACTCTGCCAGGGAACCTCCACTCCACTCAGCCTGGGCACCTCCAATCCACTCAGCCTGCGCACATTCTCTCCAGTCAGCCTGGGCACATTCACTCCACTCAGCCTGGGCACATTCACTCCACTCAGCCTGGGCACATTCACTCCACTCAGCCAGGGCACATTCACTCCACTCAGCCTGGGCACTTCCAGTCCCACTCTGCCCAGGAACCTCCACTCCCACTCTGACTGGGAACCTCCGCTACTCCTCTCCACACCCGGCTCTCCACCCGACTCGCGGGGGCCCACTCTTAAGCCCTCCCGCCGCAAGTTATAGGCCCTTTGCCCGGGCGGAAAGTGAACCGCGGAACTGTGTCCCGCCCTCAATTCTCGTCCGATCGGAACGCGGTTTGGACCCGTTCTCCTGGGCGGCCTCGCAGCCCCTCCAGACCCAGCCAGTTAGCTCCAAGGGGCCGCCCCGAGCACGGGGAGGTGTGACACTTGACGCTTTGGCGCAACGGTGCCCGCGCCACGAGCCAAAAAGCGCCCCCCTCTCTCCGCGCCCATTCAAGGCAATGGGGAAACGCACGTTTCGGGCTCCGGCGGCCGGGCACATTCACTCGACTCTGTCTAGGCACATTGACTCCCATTCAGCCTGGGCACATTCACTCCACTCCGCCTGGGCACTTCCAGTCCCACTCTGCCTGGGAACCTGCACTCCACTCGGCCTGGGCACCTCCACTCCACTCAGCCTGGGCACATTCACTCCACTCAGCCTTGGCACTTCCAGTCCCACTCTGCCAGGGAACCCCAACTCCACTCAGCCTGGGCACCTCCACTCCACTCAGCCTGGGCACATTCACTCCACTCAGCCTGGGCACTTCCAGTCCCACTCTGCCTGGGAACCTGCACTCCACTCAGCCTGGGCACCTCCAATCCACTCAGCCTGGGCACATTCTCTCCAGTCAGCCTGGGCACATTCACTCCACTCAGCCTGGGCACCTCCACTCCACTCAGCCTGGCCACATTCACTCCACTCAGCCAGGGCACATTCACTCCACTCAGCCTGGGCACTTCCAGTCCCACTCTGCCCAGGAACCTCTACTCCCACTCTGACTGGGAACCTCCGCTACTCCTCTCCACACCCGGCTCTCCACCCGACTCACGGGGGCCCACTCTTAAGCCCTCCCGCCGCAAGTAATAGGCCCTTTGCCCGGGCGGAAAGTGAACCGCGGAACTGTGTCCCGCCCTCAATTCTCGTCCGATCGGAACGCGGTTTGGACCCGTTCTCCTGGGCGGCCTCGCAGCCCCTCCAGACCCAGCCAGTTAGCTCCAAGGGGCCGCCCCGAGCACGGGGAGGGGTGACACTTGACGCTTTGGCGCAACGGTGCCCGCACCACGAGCCAAAAAGCGCCCCCCTCTCTCCGCGCCCATTCAAGGCATTGGGGAAACGCACGTTTCGGGCTCCGGCGGCTGGGCACATTCACTCCACTCTGTCTAGGCACATTGACTCCCATTCAGCCTGGGCACATTCACTCCACTCCGCCTGGGCACTTCCAGTCCCACTCTGCCTGGGAACCTGCACTCCACTCGGCCTGGGCACCTCCACTCCAGTCAGCCTGGGCACATTCACTCCACTCAGCCTGGGCACTTCCAATCCCACTCTGCCAGGGAACCTGCACTCCACTCAGCCTGGGCACATGCAATCCACTCAGCCTGGGGACATTCACTCCACTCAGCCTGGGAACTTCCAATCCCACTCTGCCTGGGAACCAGCACTCCACTCAGCCTGGGCACCTCCACTCCACTCAGCCTGGGTACATTCACTCCACTCAGCCTTGGCACTTCCAGTCCCACTCTGCCAGGGAACCCCAACTCCACTCAGCCTGGGCACCTCCACTCCACTCAGCCTGGGCACATTCACTCCACTCAGCCTGGGCACTTCCAATCCCACTCTGCCTGGGAACCTGCACTCCACTCAGCCTGGGAACCTCCACTCCACGCAGCCTGGGCACATTCACTCCACTCAGCCAGGGCACTTCCAGTCCCTCTCTGCCTGGGCACCTCCACTCCACTCAGCCTGGGTACATTCACTCCACTCAGCCTTGGCACTTCCAGTCCCACTCTGCCAGGGAACCCCAACTCCACTCAGCCTGGGCACCTCCACTCCACTCAGCCTGGGCACATTCACTCCACTCAGCCTGGGCACTTCCAATCCCACTCTGCCTGGGAACCTGCACTCCACTCAGCCTGGGAACCTCCACTCCACGCAGCCTGGGCACATTCACTCCACTCAGCCAGGGCACTTCCAGTCCCTCTCTGCCTGGGCACCTCCACTGAACTCAGCCTGGGTACATTCACTCCACTCAGCCTTGGCACTTCCAGTCCCACTCTGCCAGGGAACCCCAACTCCACTCAGCCTGGGCACCTCCACTCCACTCAGCCTGGGCACATTCACTCCACTCAGCCTGGGCACTTCCAATCCCACTCTGCCTGGGAACCTGCACTCCACTCAGCCTGGGAACCTCCACTCCACGCAGCCTGGGCACATTCACTCCACTCAGCCAGGGCACTTCCAGTCCCTCTCTGCCTGGGAACCCCAACTCCACTCAGCCTGGGCACCTCCACTCCACTCAGCCTGGGCACATTCACTCCACTCTGTCTAGTCACATTGACTCCCATTCAGCCTGGGAACATTCACTCCACTCAGCCTGGGCACATTCACTCCACTCAGCCTGGGCACTTCCAGTCCCACTCTGCCTTGGAACCTGCACTCCACTCAGCCTGGGCACCTCCAATCCACTCAGCCTGGGAACATTCTCTCCAGTCAGCCTGGGCACATTCACTCCACTCAGCCTAGGCACATTCACTCCACTCAGCCTGGGCACATTCACTCCACTCAGCCTGGGAACTTCCAATCCCACTCTGCCTGGGATCCTGCACTCCACTCAGCCTGGGCACCTCCAATCCACTCAGCCTGGGCACATTCTCTCCAGTCAGCCTGGGCACATTCACTCCACTCAGCCTGGGCACCTCCACTCCACTCAGCCTGGCCACATTCACTCCACTCAGCCAGGGCACATTCACTCCACTCAGCCTGGGCACTTCCAGTCCCACTCTGCCCAGGAACCTCCACTCCCACTCTGACTGGGAACCTCCGCTACTCCTCTCCACACCCGGCTCTCCACCCGACTCACGGGGGCCCACTCTTAAGCCCTCCCTCCGCAAGTAATAGGCCCTTTGCCCGGGCGGAAAGTGAACCGCGGAACTGTGTCCCGCCCTCAATTCTCGTCCGATCGGAACGTGGTTTGGACCTGTTCTCCTGGGCGGCCTCGCAGCCCCTCCAGACCCAGCCAGTTAGCTCCAAGGGGCCGCCCCGAGCACGGGGAGGGGTGACACTTGACGCTTTGGCGCAACGGTGCCCGCGCCACGAGCCAAAAAGCGCCCCCCTCTCTCCGCGCCCATTCAAGGCAATGGGGAAACGCACGTTTCGGGCTCCGGCGGCTGGGCACATTCACTCCACTCTGTCTAGGCACATTGACTCCCATTCAGCCTGGGCACATTCACTCCACTCCGCCTGGGAACTTCCAGTCCCACTCTGCCTGGGAACCTGCACTCCACTCGGCCTGGGCACCTCCACTCCACTCAGCCTGGGCACATTCACTCCACTCAGCCTTGGCACTTCCAGTCCCACTCTGCCAGGGAACCCCAACTCCACTCAGCCTGGGCACCTCCACTCCACTCAGCCTGGGCACATTCACTCCACTCAGCCTGGGCACTTCCAATCCCACTCTGCCTGGGAACCTGCACTCCACTCAGCCTGGGCACCTCCACTCCACTCAGCCTGGGTACATTCACTCCACTCAGCCTGGGCACTTCCAGTCCCACTCTGCCAGGGACCCCCAACTCCACTCAGCCTGGGCACCTCCACTCCACTCAGCCTGGGCACATTCACTCCACTCAGCCTGGGCACTTCCAGTCCCACTCTGCCTGGGAACCTGCACTCCACTCAGCCTGGGAACCTCCACTCCACGCAGCCTGGCCACATTCACTCCACTCAGCCAGGGCACTTCCAGTCCCTCTCTGCCTGGGAACCCCAACTCCACTCAGCCTGGGCACCTCCACTCCACTCAGCCTGGGCACATTCACTCCACTCTGTCTAGTCACATTGACTCCCATTCAGCCTGGGAACATTCACTCCACTCAGCCTGGGCACATTCACTCCACTCAGCCTGGGCACTTCCAGTCCCACTCTGCCTTGGAACCTGCACTCCACTCAGCCTGGGCACCTCCAATCCACTCAGCCTGGGCACATTCTCTCCAGTCAGCCTGGGCACATTCACTCCACTCAGCCTAGGCACATTCACTCCACTCAGCCTGGGCACATTCACTCCACTCAGCCTGGGAACTTCCAATCCCACTCTGCCTGGGAACCTGCACTCCACTCAGCCTGGGCACCTCCAATCCACTCAGCCTGGGCACATTCTCTCCAGTCAGCCTGGGCACATTCACTCCACTCAGCCTGGGCACCTCCAGTCCACTCAGCCTGGCCACATTCACTCCACTCAGCCAGGGCACATTCACTCCACTCAGCCTGGGCACTTCCAGTCCCACTCTGCCCAGCAACCTCCACTCCCACTCTGACTGGGAACCTCCGCTACTCCTCTCCACACCCGGCTCTCCACCCGACTCACGGGGGCCCACTCTTAAGCCCTCCCTCCGCAAGTAATAGGCCCTTTGCCCGGGCGGAAAGTGAACCGCGGAACTGTGTCCCGCCCTCAATTCTCGTCCGATCGGAACGTGGTTTGGACCCGTTCTCCTGGGCGGCCTCGCAGCCCCTCCAGACCCAGCCAGTTAGCTCCAAGGGGCCGCCCCGAGCACGGGGAGGGGTGACACTTGACGCTTTGGCGCAACGGTGCCCGCGCCACGAGCCAAAAAGCGCCCCCCTCTCTCCGCGCCCATTCAAGGCAATGGGGAAACGCACGTTTCGGGCTCCGGCGGCTGGGCACATTCACTCCACTCTGTCTAGGCACATTGACTCCCATTCAGCCTGGGCACATTCACTCCACTCCGCCTGGGAACTTCCAGTCCCACTCTGCCTGGGAACCTGCACTCCACTCGGCCTGGGCACCTCCACTCCACTCAGCCTGGGCACATTCACTCCACTCAGCCTTGGCACTTCCAGTCCCACTCTGCCAGGGAACCCCAACTCCACTCAGCCTGGGCACCTCCACTCCACTCAGCCTGGGCACATTCACTCCACTCAGCCTGGGCACTTCCAATCCCACTCTGCCTGGGAACCTGCACTCCACTCAGCCTGGGCACCTCCACTCCACTCAGCCTGGGTACATTCACTCCACTCAGCCTGGGCACTTCCAGTCCCACTCTGCCAGGGACCCCCAACTCCACTCAGCCTGGGCACCTCCACTCCACTCAGCCTGGGCACATTCACTCCACTCAGCCTGGGCACTTCCAGTCCCACTCTGCCTGGGAACCTGCACTCCACTCGGCCTGGGCACCTCCACTCCACTCAGCCTGGGCACATTCACTCCACTCAGCCAGGGCACATTCACTCCACTCAGCCTGGGCACTTCCAGTCCCACTCTGCCCAGGAACCTCCACTCCCACTCTGACTGGGAACCTCCGCTACTCCTCTCCACACCCGGCTCTCCACCCGACTCGCGGGGGCCCACTCTTAAGCCCTCCCGCCGCAAGTTATAGGCCCTTTGCCCGGGCGGAAAGTGAACCGCGGAACTGTGTCCCGCCCTCAATTCTCGTCCGATCGGAACGCGGTTTGGACCCGTTCTCCTGGGCGGCCTCGCAGCCCCTCCAAACCCCGTTAGTTAGCTCCAAGGGGCCGCCCCGAGCACGGGGAGGTGTGACACTTGACGCTTTGGCGCAACGGTGACCGCGCCACGAGCCAAAAAGTGCCCCCCTCTCTCCGCGCCCATTCAAGGCAATGGGGAAACGCACGTTTCGGGCTCCGGCGGCCGGGCACATTCACTCCACTCTGTCTAGGCACATTGAATCCCATTCAGCCTGGGCACATTCACTCCACTCCGCCTGGGCACTTCCAGTCCCACTCTGCCTGGGAACCTGCACTCCACTCGGCCTGGGCACCTCCACTCCACTCAGCCTGGGCACATTCACTCCACTCAGCCTGGGCACTTCCAATCCCACTCTGCCTGGGAACCTGCACTCCACTCAGCCTGGGCACCTGCACTCCACTCAGCCTGGGTACATTACTCCACTCAGCCTGGGCACTTCCAATCCCACTCTGCCTGGGAACCTGCACTCGACTCAGCCTGGGCACCTCCAATCCAGTCAGCCTTGGCACATTCACTCCACTCAGCCTGGGCACTTCCAATCCCACTCTGCCAGGGAACCTGCACTCCACTCAGCCTGGGCACATGCAATCCACTCAGCCTGGGGACATTCACTCCACTCAGCATGGGAACTTCCAATCCCACTCTGCCTGGGAACCAGCACTCCACTCAGCCTGGGCACCTCCACTCCACTCAGCCTGGGAACATTCACTCCACTCAGCGTTGGCACTTCCAGTCCCACTCTGCCAGGGAACCCCAACTCCACTCAGCCTGGGCACCTCCACTCCACTCAGCCTGGGAACATTCACTCCACTCACCGTTGGCACTTCCAGTTCCACTCTGCCAGGGAACCCCAACTCCATTCAGCCTGGGCACCTCCACTCCACTCAGCCTGGGCACATTCACTCCACTCAGCCTGGGCACTTCCAATCCCACTCTGCCTGGGAACCTGCACTCCACTCAGCCTGGGCACCTCCACTCCACTCAGCCTGGGCACATTCACTCCACTCAGCCTGGGCACTTCCAGTCCCACTCTGCTGGGAGCCTGCACTCCACTCAGCCTGGGAACCTCCACTCCACGCAGCCTGGGCACATTCACTCCACTCAGCCAGGGCACTTCCAGTCCCTCTCTGCCTGGGAACCCCAACTCCACTCAGCCTGGGCACCTCCACTCCACTCAGCCTGGGCACATTCACTCCACTCTGTCTAGGCACATTGACTCCCATTCAGCCTGGGATCATTCACTCCACTCAGCCTGGGCACATTCACTCCACTCAGCCTGGGCACTTCCAGTCCCACTCTGCCTGGGAACCTGCACTCCAATCAGCCTGGGCACCTCCACTCCACTCAGCCTGGGCACATTCACTCCACTCTGCCTGGGCACATTCACTCCACTCAGCCTGGGCACATTCACTCCACTCAGCCTGGGCACTTCCAGTCCCACTCTGCTGGGAGCCTGCACTCCACTCAGCCTGGGAACCTCCACTCCACGCAGCCAGGGCACATTCACTCCACTCAGCCTGGGCACTTCCAGTCCCACTCTGCCTGGGAACCTGCACTCCACTCGGCCTGGGCACCTCCACTCCACTCAGCCTTGGCACTTCCAGTCCCACTCTGCCAGGGAACCCCAACTCCACTCAGCCTGGGCACCTCCACTCCACTCAGCCTGGGCACATTCACTCCACTCAGCCTGGGCACTTCCAGTCCCACTCTGCCTGGGAACCTGCACTCCACTCAGCCTGGGCACCTCCAATCCACTCAGCCTGGGCACATTCTCTCCAGTCAGCCTGGGCACATTCACTCCACTCAGCCTGGGCACATTCACTCCACTCAGCCAGGGCACATTCACTCCACTCAGCCTGGGCACTTCCAGTCCCACTCTGCCCAGGAACCTCCACTCCCACTCTGACTGGGAACCTCCGCTACTCCTCTCCACACCCGGCTCTCCACCCGACTCGCGGGGGCCCACTCTTAAGCCCTCCCGCCGCAAGTAATAGGCCCTTTGCCCGGGCGGAAAGTGAACCGCGGAACTGTGTCCCGCCCTCAATTCTCGTCCGATCGGAACGCGGTTTGGACCCGTTCTCCTGGGCGGCCTCGCAGCCCCTCCAGACCCAGCCAGTTAGCTCCAAGGGGCCGCCCCGAGCACGGGGAGGGGTGACACTTGACGCTTTGGCGCAACGGTGCCCGCGCCACGAGCCAAAAAGCGCCCCCCTCTCTCCGCGCCCATTCAAGGCAATGGGGAAACGCACGTTTCGGGCTCCGGCGGCTGGGCACATTCACTCCACTCTGTCTAGGCACATTGACTCCCATTCAGCCTGGGCTCATTCACTCCACTCCGCCTGGGCACTTCCAGTCCCACTCTGCCTGGGAACCTGCACTCCACTCGGCCTGGGCACCTCCACTCCACTCAGCCTGGGCACATTCACTCCACTCAGCCTTGGCACTTCCAGTCCCACTCTGCCAGGGAACCCCAACTCCACTCAGCCTGGGCACCTCCACTCCACTCAGCCTGGGCACATTCACTCCACTCAGCCTGGGCACTTCCAATCCCACTCTGCCTGGGAACCTGCACTCCACTCAGCCTGGGCACCTCCACTCCACTCAGCCTGGGTACATTCACTCCACTCAGCCTGGGCACTTCCAATCCCACTCTGCCTGGGAACCTGCACTCCACTCAGCCTGGGCACCTCCACTCCACTCAGCATGGGCACATTCACTCCACTCAGCCAGGGCACTTCCAGTCCCTCTCTGCCTGGGAACCCCAACTCCACTCAGCCTGGGCACCTCCACTCCACTCAGCCTGGGCACATTCACTCCACTCTGTCTAGGCACATTGACTCCCATTCAGCCTGGGATCATTCACTCCACTCAGCCTGGGCACATTCACTCCACTCAGCCTGGGCACTTCCAGTCCCACTCTGCCTGGGAACCTGCACTCCACTCAGCCTGGGCACCTCCAATCCACTCAGCCTGGGCACATTCTCTCCAGTCAGCCTGGGCACATTCACTCCACTCAGCCTGGGCACATTCACTCCACTCAGCCTGGGCACATTCACTCCACTCAGCCAGGGCATATTCACTCCACTCAGCCTGGGCACTTCCAGTCCCACTCTGCCCAGGAACCTCCACTCCCACTCTGACTGGGAACCTCCGCTACTCCTCTCCACACCCGGCTCTCCACCCGACTCGCGGGGGCCCACTCTTAAGCCCTCCCGCCGCAAGTTATAGGCCCTTTGCCCGGGCGGAAAGTGAACCGCGGAACTGTGTCCCGCCCTCAATTCTCGTCCGATCGGAACGCGGTTTGGACCCGTTCTCCTGGGCGGCCTCGCAGCCCCTCCAGACCCAGCCAGTTAGCTCCAAGGGGCCGCCCCGAGCACGGGGAGGTGTGACACTTGACGCTTTGGCGCAACGGTGCCCGCGCCACGAGCCAAAAAGCGCCCCCCTCTCTCCGCGCCCATTCAAGGCAATGGGGAAACGCACGTTTCGGGCTCCGGCGGCCGGGCACATTCACTCCACTCTGTCTAGGCACATTGACTCCCATTCAGCCTGGGCACATTCACTCCACTCCGCCTGGGCACTTCCAGTCCCACTCTGCCTGGGAACCTGCACTCCACTCGGCCTGGGCACCTCCACTCCACTCAGCCTGGGCACATTCACTCCACTCAGCCTTGGCACTTCCAGTCCCACTCTGCCAGGGAACCCCAACTCCACTCAGCCTGGGCACCTCCACTCCACTCAGCCTGGGCACATTCACTCCACTCAGCCTGGGCACTTCCAGTCCCACTCTGCCTGGGAACCTGCACTCCACTCAGCCTGGGCACCACCAATCCACTCAGCCTGGGCACATTCTCTCCAGTCAGCCTGGGCACATTCACTCCGCTCAGCCTGGGCACCTCCACTCCACTCAGCCTAGGCACTTCCAGTCCCACTCTGCTGGGAGCCTGCACTCCACTCAGCCTGGGAACCTCCACTCCACGCAGCCTGGGCACATTCACTCCACTCAGCCAGGGCACTTCCAGTCCCTCTCTGCCTGGGAACCCCAACTCCACTCAGCCTGGGCACCTCCACTCCACTCAGCCTGGGCACATTCACTCCACTCTGTCTAGGCACATTGACTCCCATTCATCCTGGGATCATTCACTCCACTCAGCCTGGGCACATTCACTCCACTCAGCCTGGGCACTTCCAGTCCCACTCTGCCTGGGAACCTCCACTCCACTCAGCCTGGGCACCTCCAATCCACTCAGCCTGGGCACATTCACTCCACTCAGCCTGGGCACATTCACTCCACTCAGCCTGGGCACATTCACTCCACTCAGCCAGGGCACATTCACTCCACTCAGCCTGGGCACTTCCAGTCCCACTCTGCCCAGGAACCTCCACTCCCACTCTGACTGGGAACCTCCGCTACTCCTCTCCACACCCGGCTCTCCACCCGACTCGCGGGGGCCCACTCTTAAGCCCTCCCGCCGCAAGTTATAGGCCCTTTGCCCGGGCGGAAAGTGAACCGCGGAACTGTGTCCCGCCCTCAATTCTCGTCCGATCGGAACGCGGTTTGGACCCGTTCTCCTGGGCGGCCTCGCAGCCCCTCCAGACCCAGCCAGTTAGCTCCAAGGGGCCGCCCCGAGCACGGGGAGGTGTGACACTTGACGCTTTGGCGCAACGGTGCCCGCGCCACGAGCCAAAAAGCGCCCCCCTCTCTCCGCGCCCATTCAAGGCAATGGGGAAACGCACGTTTCGGGCTCCGGCGGCCGGGCACATTCACTCCACTCTGTCTAGGCACATTGACTCCCATTCAGCCTGGGCACATTCACTCCACTCCGCCTGGGCACTTCCAGTCCCACTCTGCCTGGGAACCTGCACTCCACTCGGCCTGGGCACCTCCACTCCACTCAGCCTGGGCACATTCACTCCACTCAGCCTTGGCACTTCCAGTCCCACTCTGCCAGGGAACCCCAACTCCACTCAGCCTGGGCACCTCCACTCCACTCAGCCTGGGCACATTCACTCCACTCAGCCTGGGCACTTCCAGTCCCACTCTGCCTGGGAACCTGCACTCCACTCAGCCTGGGCACCTCCAATCCACTCAGCCTGGGCACATTCTCTCCAGTCAGCCTGGGCACATTCACTCCACTCAGCCTGGGCACATTCACTCCACTCAGCCTGGGCACATTCACTCCACTCAGCCTGGGCACATTCACTCCACTCAGCCTGGGCACTTCCAGTCCCACTCTGCCCAGGAACCTCTACTCCCACTCTGACTGGGAACCTCCGCTACTCCTCTCCACACCCGGCTCTCCACCCGACTCACGGGGGCCCACTCTTAAGCCCTCCCGCCGCAAGTAATAGGCCCTTTGCCCGGGCGGAAAGTGAACCGCGGAACTGTGTCCCGCCCTCAATTCTCGTCCGATCGGAACGCGGTTTGGACCCGTTCTCCTGGGCGGCCTCGCAGCCCCTCCAGACCCAGCCAGTTAGCTCCAAGGGGCCGCCCCGAGCACGGGGAGGTGTGACACTTGACGCTTTGGCGCAACGGTGCCCGCGCCACGAGCCAAAAAGCGCCCCCCTCTCTCCGCGCCCATTCAAGGCAATGGGGAAACGCACGTTTCGGGCTCCGGCGGCCGGGCACATTCACTCCACTCTGTCTAGGCACATTGACTCCCATTCAGCCTGGGCACATTCACTCCACTCCGCCTGGGCACTTCCAGTCCCACTCTGCCTGGGAACCTGCACTCCACTCGGCCTGGGCACCTCCACTCCACTCAGCCTGGGCACATTCACTCCACTCAGCCTTGGCACTTCCAGTCCCACTCTGCCAGGGAACCCCAACTCCACTCAGCCTGGGCACCTCCACTCCACTCAGCCTGGGCACATTCACTCCACTCAGCCTGGGCACTTCCAGTCCCACTCTGCCTGGGAACCTGCACTCCACTCAGCCTGGGCACCTCCAATCCACTCAGCCTGGGCACATTCTCTCCAGTCAGCCTGGGCACATTCACTCCACTCAGCCTGGGCACATTCACTCCACTCAGCCTGGGCACATTCACTCCACTCAGCCTGGGCACATTCACTCCACTCAGCCTGGGCACTTCCAGTCCCACTCTGCCCAGGAACCTCTACTCCCACTCTGACTGGGAACCTCCGCTACTCCTCTCCACACCCGGCTCTCCACCCGACTCACAGGGGCCCACTCTTAAGCCCTCCCGCCGCAAGTAATAGGCCCTTTGCCCGGGCGGAAAGTGAACCGCGGAACTGTGTCCCGCCCTCAATTCTCGTCCGATCGGAACGCGGTTTGGACCCGTTCTCCTGGGCGGCCTCGCAGCCCCTCCAGACCCAGCCAGTTAGCTCCAAGGGGCCGCCCCGAGCACGGGGAGGGGTGACACTTGACGCTTTGGCGCAACGGTGCCCGCGCCACGAGCCAAAAAGCGCCCCCCTCTCTCCGCGCCCATTCAAGGCAATGGGGAAACGCACGTTTCGGGCTCCGGCGGCTGGGCACATTCACTCCACTCTGTCTAGGCACATTGACTCCCATTCAGCCTGGGCACATTCACTCCTCTCCGCCTGGGCACTTCCAGTCCCACTCTGCCTGGGAACCTGCACTCCACTCGGCCTGGGCACCTCCAGTCCATTCAGCCTGGGCACATTCACTCCACTCAGCCTTGGCACTTCCAGTCCCACTCTGCCAGGGAACCCCAACTCCACTCAGCCTGGGCACCTCCACTCCACTCAGCCTGGGCACATTCACTCGACTCAGCCTGGGCACTTCCAATCCCACTCTGCCTGGGAACCTGCACTCCACTCAGCCTGGGCACCTCCACTCCACTCAGCCTGGGTACATTCACTCCACTCAGCCTGGGCACTTCCAATCCCACTCTGCCTGGGAACCTGCACTCCACTCAGCCTGGGCACCTCCACTCCACTCAGCCTGGGCACATTCACTCCACTCAGCCTTGGCACTTCCAGTCCCACTCTGCCAGGGAACCCCAACTCCACTCAGCCTGGGCACCTCCACTCCACTCAGCCTGGGCACATTCACTCGACTCAGCCTGGGCACTTCCAATCCCACTCTGCCTGGGAACCTGCACTCCACTCAGCCTGGGCACCTCCACTCCACTCAGCCTGGGTACATTCACTCCACTCAGCCTGGGCACTTCCAATCCCACTCTGCCTGGGAACCTGCACTCCACTCAGCCTGGGCACCTCCACTCCACTCAGCCTGGGCACATTCACTCCACTCAGCCTTGGCACTTCCAGTCCCACTCTGACAGGGACCCCCAACTCCACTCAGCCTGGGCACCTCCACTCCACTCAGCCTGGGCACATTCACTCCACTCAGCCTGGGCACTTCCAGTCCCACTCTGCCTGGGAACCTGCACTCCACTCGGCCTGGGCACCTCCACTCCACTCAGCCTGGCCACATTCACTCCACTCAGCCAGGGCACATTCACTCCACTCAGCCTGGGCACTTCCAGTCCCACTCTGCCCAGGAACCTCCACTCCCACTCTGACTGGGAACCTCCGCTACTCCTCTCCACACCCGGCTCTCCACCCGACTCGCGGGGGCCCACTCTTAAGCCCTCCCGCCGCAAGTTATAGGCCCTTTGCCCGGGCGGAAAGTGAACCGCGGAACTGTGTCCCGCCCTCAATTCTCGTCCGATCGGAACGCGGTTTGGACCCGTTCTCCTGGGCGGCCTCGCAGCCCCTCCAAACCCCGCTGGTTAGCTCCAAGGGGCCGCCCCGAGGACGGGGAGGTGTGACACTTGACGCTTTGGCGCAACGGTGACCGCGCCACGAGCCAAAAAATGCCCCCCTCTCTCCGCGCCCATTCAAGGCAATGGGGAAACGCACGTTTCGGGCTCCGGCGGCCGGGCACATTCACTCCACTCTGTCTAGGCACATTGACTCCCATTCAGCCTGGGCACATTCACTCCACTCCGCCTGGGCACTTCCAGTCCCACACTGCCTGGGAACCTGCACTCCACTCGGCCTGGGCACCTCCACTCCACTCAGCCTGGGCACATTCACTCCACTCAGCCTTGGCACTTCCAGTCCCACTCTGCCAGGGAACCCCAACTCCACTCAGCCTGGGCACCTCCACTCCACTCAGCCTGGGCACATTCACTCCACTCAGCCTGGGCACTTCCAATCCCACTCTGCCTGGCAACCTGCACTCCACTCAGCCTGGGCACCTCCACTCCACCCAGCCTGGGCACATTCACTCCACTCTGCCTGGGCTCATTCACTCCACTCAGCCTGGGCACATTCACTCCACTCAGCCTGGGCACTTCTAGTCCCACTCTGCTGGGAACCTGCACTCCACTCAGCCTGGGAACCTCCACTCCACGCAGCCTGGGCACATTCACTCCACTCAGCCAGGGCACTTCCAGTCCCTCTCTGCCTGGGAACCCCAACTCCACTCAGCCTGGGCACCTCCACTCCACTCAGCCTGGGCACATTCACTCCACTCTGTCTAGGCACATTGACTCCCATTCAGCCTGGGAACATTCACTCCACTCAGCCTGGGCACATTCACTCCACTCAGCCTGGGCACATTCACTCCACTCTGACTAGGCACATTGACTCCCATTCAGCCTGGGAACATTCACTCCACTCAGCCTGGGCACATTCACTCCACTCAGCCTGGGCACTTCCAATCCCACTCTGCCAGGGAACCTGCACTCCACTCAGCCTGGGCACCTCCACTCCATTCAGCCTGGGGCACATTCACTCCACTCAGACTGGGCACTTTCAGTCCCACTCTGCCTGGGAACCTGCACTCCACTCGGCCTGGGCACCTCCACTCCACTCAGCCTGGGCACATTCACTCCACTCAGCCATGGCACTTCCAGTCCCACTCTGCCAGGGAACCCCAACTCCACTCAGCCTGGGCACCTCCACTCCACTCAGCCTGGGCACATTCACTCCACTCAGCCTGGGCACATTCACTCCACTCAGCCAGGGCACATTCACTCCACTCAGCCTGGGCACTTCCAGTCCCACTCTGCCCAGGAACCTCCACTCCCACTCTGACTGGGAACCTCCGCTACTCCTCTCCACACCCGGCTCTCCACCCAACTCGCGGGGGCCCACTCTTAAGCCCTCCCGCCGAGAGTTATAGGCCCTTTGCCCGGGCGGAAAGTGAACCGCGGAACTGTTTCCCGCCCTCAATTCTCGTCCGATCGGAACGCAGTTTGGACACGTTCTCCTGGGCGGCCTCGCAGCCCCTCCAGACCCAGCCAGTTAGCTCCAAGGGGCCGCCCCGAGCACGGGGAGGTGTGACACTTGACGCTTTGGCGCAACGGTGCCCGCGCCACGAGCCAAAAAGCGCCCCCCTCTCTCCGCGCCCATTCAAGGCAATGGGGAAACGCACGTTTCGTGCTCCGGCGGCCGGGCACATTCACTCCACTCTGTCTAGGCACATTGACTCCCATTCAGCCTGGGCACATTCACTCCACTCCGCCTGGGCACTTCCAGTCCCACTCTGCCTGGGAACCTGCACTCCACTCGGCCTGGGCACCTCCAATCCAGTCAGCCTGGGCACATTCACTCCACTCAGCCTGGGCACTTCCAATCCCACTCTGCCAGGGAACCTGCACTCCACTCAGCCTGGGCACATGCAATCCACTCAGCCTGGGGACATTCACTCCACTCAGCCTGGGAACTTCCAATCCCACTCTGCCTGGGAACCAGCACTCCACTCAGCCTGGGCACCTCCACTCCACTCAGCCTGGGTACATTCACTCCACTCAGCCTTGGCACTTCCAGTCCCACTCTGCCAGGGAACCCCAACTCCACTCAGCCTGGGCACCTCCACTCCACTCAGCCTGGGCACATTCACTCCACTCAGCCTGGGCACTTCCAATCCCACTCTGCCTGGGAACCTGCACTCCACTCAGCCTGGGAACCTCCACTCCACGCAGCCTGGGCACATTCACTCCACTCAGCCAGGGCACTTCCAGTCCCTCTCTGCCTGGGCACCTCCACTCCACTCAGCCTGGGTACATTCACTCCACTCAGCCTTGGCACTTCCAGTCCCACTCTGCCAGGGAACCCCAACTCCACTCAGCCTGGGCACCTCCACTCCACTCAGCCTGGGCACATTCACTCCACTCAGCCTGGGCACTTCCAATCCCACTCTGCCTGGGAACCTGCACTCCACTCAGCCTCGGAACCTCCACTCCACGCAGCCTGGGCACATTCACTCCACTCAGCCAGGGCACTTCCAGTCCCTCTCTGCCTGGGCACCTCCACTGAACTCAGCCTGGGTACATTCACTCCACTCAGCCTTGGCACTTCCAGTCCCACTCTGCCAGGGAACCCCAACTCCACTCAGCCTGGGCACCTCCACTCCACTCAGCCTGGGCACATTCACTCCACTCAGCCTGGGCACTTCCAATCCCACTCTGCCTGGGAACCTGCACTCCACGCAGCCTGGGAACCTCCACTCCACGCAGCCTGGGCACATTCACTCCACTCAGCCAGGGCACTTCCAGTCCCTCTCTGCCTGGGAACCCCAACTTTACTCAGCCTGGGCACCTCCACTCCACTCAGCCTGGGCACATTCACTCCACTCTGTCTAGTCACATTGACTCCCATTCAGCCTGGGAACATTCACTCCACTCAGCCTGGGCACATTCACTCCACTCAGCCTGGGCACTTCCAGTCCCACTCTGCCTTGGAACCTGCACTCCACTCAGCCTGGGCACCTCCAATCCACTCAGCCTGGGCACATTCTCTCCAGTCAGCCTGGGCACATTCACTCCACTCAGCCTAGGCACATTCACTCCACTCAGCCTGGGCACATTCACTCCACTCAGCCTGGGCACTTTCAGTCCCACTCTGCCTGGGAACCTGCACTCCACTCGGCCAGGGCACCTCCACTCCACTCAGCCTGGGCACATTCACTCCACTCAGCCTTGGCACTTCCAGTCCCACTCTGCCAGGGAACCCCAACTCCACTCAGCCTGGGCACCTCCACTCCACTCAGCCTGGGCACATTCACTCCACTCAGCCTGGGCACTTCCAGTCCCACTCTGCCTGGGAACCTGCACTCCACTCGGCCTGGGCACCTCCACTCCACTCAGCCTGGGCACATTCACTCCACTCAGCCTGGGCACTTCCAATCCCACTCTGCCTGGGTGCCTGCACTCCACTCGGCCTGGGCACCTCCACTCCACTCAGCCTGGGCACATTCACTCCACTCAGCCTTGGCACTTCCAGTCCCACTCTGCCAGGGAACCCCAACTCCACTCAGCCTGGGCACCTCCACTCCACTCAGCCTGGGCACATTCACTCCACTCAGCCTGGGCACTTCCAGTCCCACTCTGCCTGGGAACCTGCACTCCACTCGGCCTGGGCTCCTCCACTCCACTCAGCCTGGGCACATTCACTCCACTCAGCCAGGGCACATTCACTCCACTCAGCCTGGGCACTTCCAGTCCCACTCTGCCCAGGAACCTCCACTCCCACTCTGACTGGGAACCTCCGCTACTCCTCTCCACACCCGGCTCTCCACCCGACTCGCGGGGGCCCACTCTTAAGCCCTCCCGCCGCAAGTTATAGGCCCTTTGCCCGGGCGGAAAGTGAACCGGGGAACTGTGTCCCGCCCTCAATTCTCGTCCGATCGGAACGCGGTTTGGACCCGTTCTCCTGGGCGGCCTCGCAGCCCCTCCAGACCCAGCCAGTTAGCTCCAAGGGGCCGCCCCGAGCACGGGGAGGTGTGACACTTGACGCTTTGGCGCAACGGTGCCCGCGCCACGAGCCAAAAAGCGCCCCCCTCTCTCCGCGCCCATTCAAGGCAATGGGGAAACGCACGTTTCGGGCTCCGGCGGCCGGGCACATTCACTCCACTCTGTCTAGGCACATTGACTCCCATTCAGCCTGGGCACATTCACTCCACTCCGCCTGGGCACTTCCAGTCCCACTCTGCCTGGGAACCTGCACTCCACTCGGCCTGGGCACCTCCACTCCAGTCAGCCTTGGCACATTCACTCCACTCAGCCTGGGCACTTCCAATCCCACTCTGCCAGGGAACCTGCACTCCACTCAGCCTGGGCACATGCAATCCACTCAGCCTGGGGACATTCACTCCACTCAGCCTGGGAACTTCCAATCCCACTCTGCCTGGGAACCAGCACTCCACTCAGCCTGGGCACCTCCACTCCACTCAGCCTGGGTACTTCCAATCCCATTCTGCTGGGAACCTGCACTCCACTCAGCCTGGGAACCTCCACTCCACGCAGCCTGGGCACATTCACTCCACTCAGCCAGGGCACTTCCAGTCCCTCTCTGCCTGGGAACCCCAACTCCACTCAGCCTGGGCACCTCCACTCCACTCAGCCTGGGCACATTCACTCCACTCAGCCTTGGCACTTCCAGTCCCACTCTGCCAGGGACCCCCAACTCCACTCAGCCTGGGCACCTCCACTCCACTCAGCCTGGGCACATTCACTCCACTCAGCCTGGGCACTTCCAGTCCCACTCTGCCTGGGAACCTGCACTCCACTCGGCCTGGGCAGCTCCACTCCACTCAGCCTGGGCACATTCACTCCACTCAGCGTTGGCACTTCCAGTCCCACTCTGCCAGGGAACCCCAACTCCACTCAGCCTGGGCACCTCCACTCCACTCAGCCTGGGCACATTCACTCCACTCACCGTTGGCACTTCCAGTTCCACTCTGCCAGGGAACCCCAACTCCATTCAGCCTGGGCACCTCCACTCCACTCAGCCTGGGCACATTCACTCCACTCAGCCTGGGCACTTCCAATCCCACTCTGCCTGGGAACCTGCACTCCACTCAGCCTGGGCACCTCCACTCCACTCAGCCTGGGCACATTCACTCCACTCAGCCTGGGCACTTCCAGTCCCACTCTGCTGGGAGCCTGCACTCCACTCAGCCTGGGCACCTCCACTCCACGCAGCCTGGGCACATTCACTCCACTCAGCCAGGGCACTTCCAGTCCCTCTCTGCCTGGGAACCCCAACTCCACTCAGCCTGGGCACCTCCACTCCACTCAGCCTGGGCACATTCACTCCACTCTGTCTAGGCACATTGACTCCCATTCAGCCTGGGATCATTCACTCCACTCAGCCTGGGCACATTCACTCCACTCAGCCTGGGCACTTCCAGTCCCACTCTGCCTGGGAACCTGCACTCCAATCAGCCTTGGCACCTCCACTCCACTCAGCCTGGGCACATTCACTCCACTCTGCCTGGGCACATTCACTCCACTCAGCCTGGGCACATTCACTCCACTCAGCCTGGGCACTTCCAGTCCCACTCTGCTGGGAGCCTGCACTCCACTCAGCCTGGGAACCTCCACTCCACGCAGCCTGGGCACATTCTCTCCACTCAGCCTGGGCACTTCCAGTCCCTCTCTGCCTGGGAACCTGCACTCCACTCAGCCTGGGCACCTCCACTCCACTCAGCCTGGGCACATTCACTCCACTCTGCCAGGGAACCCCAACTCCACTCAGCCTGGGCACCTCCACTCCACTCAGCCTGGGCACATTCACTCCACTCAGCCTGGGCACTTCCAGTCCCACTCTGCCTGGGAACCTGCACTCCACTCAGCCTGGGCACCTCCAATCCACTCAGCCTGGGCACATTCTCTCCAGTCAGCCTGGGCACATTCACTCCACTCAGCCTGGGCACCTCCACTCCACTCAGCCTGGCCACATTCACTCCACTCAGCCAGGGCACATTCACTCCACTCAGCCTGGGCACTTCCAGTCCCACTCTGCCCAGGAACCTCCACTCCCACTCTGACTGGGAACCTCCGCTACTCCTCTCCACACCCGGCTCTCCACCCGACTCACGGGGGCCCACTCTTAAGCCCTCCCGCCGCAAGTAATAGGCTCTTTGCCCGGGCGGAAAGTGAACCGCGGAACTGTGTCCCGCCCTCAATTCTCGTCCGATCGGAACGCGGTTTGGACCCGTTCTCCTGGGCGGCCTCGCAGCCCCTCCAGACCCAGCCAGTTAGCTCCAAGGGGCCGCCCCGAGCACGGGGAGGTGTGACACTTGACGCTTTGGCGCAACGGTGCCCGCGCCACGAGCCAAAAAGCGCCCCCCTCTCTCCGCGCCCATTCAAGGCAATGGGGAAACGCACGTTTCGGGCTCCGGCGGCCGGGCACATTCACTCCACTCTGTCTAGGCACATTGACTCCCATTCAGCCTGGGCACATTCACTCCACTCCGCCTGGGCACTTCCAGTCCCACTCTGCCTGGGAACCTGCACTCCACTCGGCCTGGGCACCTCCACTCCACTCAGCCTGGGCACATTCACTCCACTCAGCCTTGGCACTTCCAGTCCCACTCTGCCAGGGAACCCCAACTCCACTCAGCCTGGGCACCTCCACTCCACTCAGCCTGGGCACATTCACTCCACTCAGCCTGGGCACTTCCAGTCCCACTCTGCCTGGGAACCTGCACTCCACTCAGCCTGGGCACCTCCAATCCACTCAGCCTGGGCACATT
This sequence comes from Conger conger, assembly GCF_963514075.1. Classification (NCBI taxonomy): domain Eukaryota; kingdom Metazoa; phylum Chordata; class Actinopteri; order Anguilliformes; family Congridae; genus Conger; species Conger conger. The sequence goes on from NW_026890390.1 coordinate 162,626, forward strand.
CTCTCCAGTCAGCCTGGGCACATTCACTCCACTCAGCCTGGGCACCTCCACTCCACTCAGCCTGGCCACATTCACTCCACTCAGCCAGGGCACATTCACTCCACTCAGCCTGGGCACTTCCAGTCCCACTCTGCCCAGGAACCTCCACTCCCACTCTGACTGGGAACCTCCGCTACTCCTCTCCACACCCGGCTCGCCACCCGACTCACGGGGGCCCACTCTTAAGCCCTCCCGCCGGAAGTAATAGGCCCTTTGCCCGGGCGGAAAGTGAACCGCGGAACTGTGTCCCGCCCTCAATTCTCGTCCGATCGGAACGCGGTTTGGACCCGTTCTCCTGGGCGGCCTCGCAGCCCCTCCAGACCCAGCCAGTTAGCT